>NC_063216.1:42756414-43061023 GCF_020740725.1 Corvus hawaiiensis
CAAAGTGGAGCTCAAGTGCAAATTAACATATAGCCCCTGCTCCAGGCTCTGGACTTTATTTGGATTGATTAGATAAGTTTAAATTGATAACACTTGGTATTGAAAAACTGCAAGGATACCTGGGCAAGCAAATGGGACTAATAAACGTATGTACTGTTCAAGTAACTTGGTGAGGGACATCTGACCTCAGGAAGCTGAATTGCAAGCTAAATAAACCAGCAGCTCCTCTTCTCTCTACCTAGATCCTAAACCTGCTGTCCTATTCTTATCTCATTCCCATCTCAAATATTTCACATGCATATTTAGCATAACTATTATTGGGCAATGAACTTAAAAGACTTCTGTTATCTGAGTAGGGTTGTCATCTTATTGTGATCCTAATTATCACATATAAGTGTAAACAGTCTATTTTTTGCTTAACATCTTTGTGAAGGGTTGCTTCCCACACTACCTACATATTAACTGACTAGATCCACCATATTTGGGATGTTATTACATATTTTCCACCCTCGGCAGATGGTAGTTCAGGGAATATTAGTTCACTACTTTATAATAAATATCTACAAATTATGGAAAATCAAGCTAAATCAAGGATTCTCTTATGCTAAGTGACTAATAATTTGCACTGTCCACTTTGGTGGGCTTTTTACTATTTTCCTGTCAAAATGGTGAAATAGACTTATATAGAAAGGGAGAATTGCTTGCTACAGCTGAAGCAGCACATAAATTGATTGACAGTAGACTAAATTTCCCACATTCCTCTTATTTTAACTCTACTGGACTACAAGAGTAGAGAACAAGCTGGACAATGTCGTTGTCTAGAAATCAGGTGCCCGCTGTGTTTGGAATTGACTATGTCTCTGCAAATTTAATGAATTTACTTCAAAAGAGGTACCACTAGAAAGGATGAATACAGCAACACATTTGTGGAAAAAAACATTTCCTTTCCACTCACAGACTTGAGCTTTATAATAAGAAACACCCAAAAAAGTATCAAAAGTGCAAAACTAAACCAACACCATCAAAATCCAAACTAGGGACAGCAGTGAAAATTATAGATTTGAAGAAAGATAGAATGTGGCTGATTTGTGGGTTTTTTCCTCAGGAAACCTTTATACTGTTGATTACTGTGATGGAAAAATACTTGAAACAAAAAAAATCAGGCCATGGTTTCCTCCCTTTAATTCCCACATTCTCACTGCTGAGCAGATCTTTAATTGCACTTTATTGAATGTGTGGTCAGGCTAATCAGGAATAAAAGAGTCCTGAGTGAGACTTTGCCCTTTGAAAACTAGTCTACAAATTGTTTTAGTGCAGCTTTCTAATATATCAGGGAAGGGGAAAGGTAAAGGAGAACTATTTGAAGGTAATTTGGTTTTAATATGCATTAACTACCAGCACAAATACTTAAGGGAGGATATGTTCTCCTTTCTGAAACAGCATTTCTACTTCATCAGCAATGAGAAGCCAGATGAAAAGATGAGAGAGAAGATGGGGCAGAACTGAAGACAGAAAAGAGAACTTCTGTTCTGATATTGCCCCAGATACTCTGAGCTTCCTTGTGTTCCAAGGTGGCTGACTAATGCTGTCAGTCGTGGTGATAGTGAAGGCTTCATGGAGGCCCATTTGCAGTCAAGCTTTCTGGATGTCAGGAAAACCAACGAGGAATGATATCAGAATTTGAGAGGCTACATATCAAAGAGGAGGGTAGTTATACAGAAAAAGAGCTAACAGAAATGACACAAAATAGAAAGCAAGTGAAGAGAGGATGCTGGGAATGAAGCAAAACTCAGAGAATTCTACTAGATAAATTTTCACAATCCCTGACACTCAAGTTCTTCCCACAGGAGTTTCAAAAGCTGAAATTTTAAACTGTAAAAGATGAAACATTTTAGTTATCAATAATTTTTTTTAAAAAAATTGTTACAATGGAATGGAAAGTTTCATTCAGATTTCTTTAATGACATTTCCACTTTTCTGAATCATTGCTAGTTTGTTTCTTTTTCTCTCCTTGGTACGAGTACTTAGAAATTGCAATGACCTTCTGTCATCTCTCTCCTATGGGAAGGTATGGTACCCTGCTCCTCATACCTGGTGGTAATGGTAGGAGGTTGGCAGCAGTGAAGCTTACATACTATTTTTCAGTTCACTAATTTTTCAAATCCAGTTCTGCTGAAATCCAGAGTGGTGTAATAAATGGAGATACAGAGGAACATTTCTGACTGTGTGTTCTGTGCAGTGACCATCTCCTCCACAGTGATTATAGTCACCATCCTGGAGATCTTATTCTCAAAAACAATTTTTACTGACTGACAGAAGGAGGATTAAGGAATTTCAGTAGGCTGTTTAGATAGATGTAGGTTTCAGACATATTTATGGGTATATTCTACCCTGCAGTTGCAAAACCTATGTAGTTACTTTTATTACACATTGACATAAAGTCTTTTTTATCTCCTTTGTAGCCACATGGCAAAGCATTTTCTCTACTTCATTATTTTTACAAAGAACATCCCCTCTCTCCATGGGTTCATGGACAAACATCCTTGTCAGAGATAGGTTCATTACAATTTTAATTATTTTCTAATTGTATGATATTTCCTCTCATTTTTTCCCCTAACTGATGAGTTTCACATTTCCTCTTGACCTGCTCTTAAATCCACTATAATTATTTCTATCATGGTACATTGTATTAATGTATCTACCAAAGGACATTATAAGAGAACCTGTCTGTGTGTGTGAGTGTGTTACATACTCAAGGGTAACGTCGATTGTAAGAGAACTATTTCAAGGTCTATTGAAAAGGTGTATTTTTGGTCTGGGTAACATTTTACAATTGTGAAATAGGCTGCATGTCTTCACATGTATACTCACTCGCATTCAGCATGTCTGCAGGGGAGGATAATCACTTTGCATGCCCAATCACAACACTTCCATCTGCCAGAGAGCGTGTATACGCACTCATTTGAACAACAAACTTTGACTCTCAAAGGTAGTAAAATATACTATATGAATTCAAGCTTATGATGTTGTAAGGTACAGGGATTTTAAAAAACAAGGGCTGGCATTTTAATCTGTTCTTTTATATTCACCATGTCACTGCTAGTTTTTTGTGCTTAGAAAGGACTGTGCACATTCGAAGTATATCTTATTCAATCTTAAATATAAATAGTCTCATACCTTTCTTGTTTTTTTCTTATGTTTTCTATTGTTTTGTCCCTGTGAATGCAAAAGTACATGCTTCTTTTCTATTAGACTGTGGCCTGTGTCATTTTAAACTGAAACTACAAACCTGTATTTTGTCATGTGAGCAGGTTCCTGATTCCTGCTGCTATTTATCAAGCATATTGCTATTGGAATTCAGTAATTTGCCTGAGACCAGAATTCCTTTGTTAGGTGAACACTTCTTCCCTGGGATAAGACTTGAAAAGTTGTCTGCTTTTGCAGAGTATTTAAGGATTTGAATTAATCGTTTTGAAACTCAGCATTGTGTCAATCCCAGATGAATATTGCTCCTATGGAAAAAAAAGTCCTCCCCATGAATTGTGTGCTACACTGGAAAGCTGTCAACTCCCATTCAGCATCAACCAGCACTCAGGCGACCTTTGATTAGCCTCATGTCACCTTCCAGTTAAATGAGTTAGTAGCTATTAAAGCTGAAACACATAAGCTACCTTGCATTTTAAAAGAGTATTTAGTATTTTTTTCAGCTATAGACAGCTTCTAAAACTAGTGTACAAAGACATTCAACCTATAATGATTTTTTCCACTTATATAATGCTCCTTCTTTCATCTGATTACTTCTGGCAGTGGTGAAAAAACAACATTTATTTTAATTATAACATTTAAAATAAAGATTCCATTGACCCTACTGCATGTCACAACCTGCCTTTCATTTGCAATTCAGGCAATACTTAAAACACTATCAATATGGACTTTAGAAGTGTAGCAGAACATACACTGAGGGCAGAAATTTCATTTTGTGTGTATACTGTTTTCTCAGTTTACAATATGGTTTTCTGCCTTATGTCTTCCATAACATCTTCTTTCTTTTAACCTGCAAAAGCCCTGCAGTGAGAAGCAATGTTCAATGCACTAAATGGAGGGTACAAAACAAAGGCACAGACCAGATAATGAAGGAAGGCTAATGTTCTGTTATTTCTAACTTAGGACAAAACACTGAAAGTGCTTTCCTACTGAGAAGAATAATAGGCAGATACAAATGTGTGTAAAAACAAAGGTAGTGATGCAATTAAACCATGGGCATTAGAGCATCTGTCCAAGATTGCATGAAGAGTCTGTGTAGTTCAGCATCTTTTCTCTGATGGTGGCCAACTGCATATGTTCAAGGGGTAGTATGAAGCAGCACAAGCATGAAGGAAGAGATGATTTCCCTGAACAGTGGAAACAGTCCAGCTTCGGCAATCTGTGATTGTGGACATCCTCAGAGTGTGGTACCAGTGATGTCCCAGAGAAGGAGACATTCTTGAGGCAGACGGATGCATTCCACACACCTCTTTGTCACCACTGGTCAGCACATCCTTCTCTTTTGTCACTGGCCACATTGCTTTCCTTCCTTAGTTGGGGTGACTGCCCTCTGGTCCTCCTCCCTCCTTGTCCCAAACTTCCAGATCTCCTCCTTTGAACAGAGCTGACTAGACACACTCACACACTCTATGCAGGGATTCCATGCTGTATTGCAGTACCCTAGCAGCTTCCCCCCAGAAATGGGTTACCTGAAAACTGACCACTCACCACAGCAGTCACTGTGTAAAAAAGTGTAGATACTTTTACTTCTGATTAGGTCTGGAGGCAACTGAAACCAATAAACCATGCTTCCCTAAAGGCCTTATTAGGAAGGTCAAAATCTTGAGCTGCTACATATTCTACTTGCACTGGATCTATTAAGAGACCTGAAAATGGGGTTGGAGTCCTATTTATTTTTACCTCTAGCAGTTCCTTAATTCAGGAAGCCCAGAACACACTTTCAGGGCTGGCATCATGCAGTACCTGACCTAAACATAGGAGTCCAGCTTTAAGGCCACTGTCTGTGAGTGTAGTCATTTCAGTTTCAGCTCTGAAAATATTCTGAACTGCATCACCTTCCTCCCAGATAAACACAGCTTCTCTCACTCCTTCCAGCCAAAGCTATTCTGTTTTGTAGACATTCATAAAATACTTACTCTGCCAGACAGAAAACATGACCATAGTGTTTTATGGTTAGGGTGCCACAAGAGAGAAAGTAAGCACAGCTCACAGGAATGGCTGCTGAAAATCGTGAATCTCCACTCGGTCCTTTGCTGCCACTAAATATTTTTACTAAGCAGTTTGACTGTTCTGCTAAGCATTTTTCTTAATATTTTTGTGAGAACACTTATTTTTCACTTAGCTTCATTTGGGCATCTACATGTCAAAATCCAGGACACAAACTTATGTCACACATTCCCTTCTGATTCAGCTGAAGCTGGACTGCAGCTAATGATGTCTTCATTTTCTCATATTGGTCTTTCTCTCAAAAATCAGAAGAACTTAATACCTCCAACTGTATTATTGATTTCTAGTTCTCTCAGCTATGTATTAGCTTTGCTATTAGAGGTAAAACAATTCAGCTTTCTTCTGCTGTTGTACGTTTCCAATTTCTGTGCCAGTGTAGCAGGATAAAACTCTGCAGAGATATGGGTTTGGTGTTGGTAATAACAGTGTGAAAGGAAAAAGAGACAATGATTACCATTAGCCAAAGATTAGCCAGAACTCTCTAACATGACTGAAAGGAGTGGAGAATACTCCCAAAGGTTCTTCTTTGTGACCTGGATTGAATAAGACACTTGAGCCCTGAATCTCGTCTGCTGTTTTGCACTATTTTCTTCCACTCTTCATAGTTACATTTCAAATGACCTTCACTTCTCCAGACTATAGTGTTACTTCTGGGTTCTCTGATAGTTTTGTGGTTTTTTAACAGGAGAAATCTTGTATTCTCCAGACTATATTGGTCAACTCATGTTTTCATTAGGAAAGTGATGTAAGGTATATTTTAGCACGTCTATTGTGAGTTAGTTGGCTGCTGTTCGCTTTTTTCACCTTCTGATTTCTGCCTGTACTTCAAACATCAAAGTCTGTCCAATAGAAATGTCAAAGAGTTTGAGTTTACGTGTCAGCATGAGATTTTGAAGTGGGACCTTGTGAACACCTGTGTAAACTGTTCTGTCTCATAGCTTTTTGTTCTGAAATTTCCCTGTGGAGTTTTAGCCACTTTGGGAAATTATATGCGGACATCTGCAATCTAGATATTTTCATCTGAGCTAGTCACTTTACATTCTTCTTTTAGCTGACAAAGAGAAACAGGAACTTTTAAGCCACCACTAGTCTGATTTACCTTAGAAGACTTGAAGAAGATGGGGTGAAATGCCCTTTAAAGTGCTTATTCCTCCAAATTGCCTAGAGAGGAAACTAGGTGAGATTAGATTAGATTAATCCCAACTTTTATTACTTTTCCCTTTTCCTACCATAAAAGCAGAAACTCCAACCAAATCTTCAAGAAACCTGTGATTATTTTTTTCTTGCAGGGGTTTTCTTCTATTTCATGCTCCTTTACTTCACCTTTCAATATTTTACTGGAATTAGCATTTAAGGAAATGTCCTTACCGGGGTCTTCTTTATTTCCTTGAGGCATGATATTTCTTCTGCAGTCCTGCAATTTTGCTCCTTTTTTGCTGAAATACAGTTGTGTAACTTCAAACACACTGCCTCCAAGGGTGGCTAGTTTTTTATTCAGTTCCAATCTCTAGTTCATATTTCCATGTCTTTCTCACTCCCTAATCTGTCCCTCCATTCAAAATAGAATTTCCTAGAGTACAGTTCTGATTTAGATTTGCACTGTGCATTTACTTTTCCAGCTCCTCTTTACTCCCTAAACTTATATTCATCTCAGCATGGAAGGGCTGTGACACCTGCTGTTTCTTGCTTCCCAATGTGATCTTCAGTCTTTGACAGAGGATCTGAATTTTAGGTTCACACAAATGTGATTTATCCAATTTTTTTACTGTGACATTTGAAGAGTTCTATGTGTTCCTGTGTCGGAATGAGAACAACAAGAAAAAAGGCATGATTTGGCCAACAATATCCAAGACCCAATACTCTTTCCATGTTCTTATATGTTTCTTTGACATGGTAGTTGTGTGTTACAACCCTCTATGACATCTGTCACAAAATGTAAGTGGTTGGTATTCAGCTAGTTGCTCTCTGAATGCAAAATATTTTTGTCCTGCTTTCCTCACTGGGGAAATGACTGATTGACTCAAACTATTTTGAGATCAGGAGTATGATGCCTTGATTCCTACATGAATACTGTGTATTCCATAGAATGTGATATCAAGAGCATCACCTCCCCTAACTGCTTATCTTGACTTCTGCCTGAGGAGCTGAGATAATTATTTTTTGTAAGCACTTCTTATCTGCAGCTACTCCCTCTGATGTCAAGGGTTTCAGATTTATAGCTTTCTCTCTTTTGGCATGATTTATGACCTCTTTACCAGGTTTGATTTTCTTTTTCAAAGACATCAAGCTCAGATCTGGCAGCCATGAAGTAGATGAACAGGACATGATTGAAGGGAATGTGAGTTTCCTACCCCACATCTACAGGAGAGAGGTGATGGGGCAGGGATTTTTTGTGCCAGGATAGGTAAGGAGATAATGGAGGAGCTGTCTGTTAGCAGCTGATCCTGAGAGCTGATCATGGGAGGAGAAGCAATTCCAACTAGGAAAAACAGAACACAGTTAAATCATGGCTATACTTTACAGCAAAACTCTCAGGCATGTGAGAAACAGAATTTTATGTTACTCCAAACAGATGAGAAATCAAATTTACGTAGGCAGAGCCCTGTGTGAAGGAAAGAGTCATTGAGTTATTAGGCTCAGTCCCTCCTCTGACAAAATTTTGAGAAAGAGTTCAAATAGGTGACTAACTTTGACAATGGGTTCATAATTTAAGGCTAAGCAGTGATAAAAATAGGCCAGAGTTACAAAACTTAGTCTTTGATTCTGAAGTACAAGTTCTGTCAGCAATATTGCAAGCAGCTTCTCCTAGGTGCAGCATGGAGTTAAGATGCTGGGTCATGCATGGGAATTACACTGGTATAAACAGGGATGCAATAGCCCCAGGAGACACAGAGATGGCTCAACAGGGATTTCCCAATAGATTTCTTTTAGCAAGGCACATCCCTTCCTCACCTCCCAAGAAAGACAGAGGGGCCGTCACAGATGAAAGATTTTGGCTTGTAATTGTCTGTTATATTGCTTTTGTCACAATTTTTGTGTGTGTGTTAATGGGACCTCTTAAAAAGTCATCTCTAAAGGGTTAGTAAAAATATATTAATTTAATGAAAAGCTCTCAGGATTTTCAGATATTATGAAATATCCTTGAAAAAAAAGATTATGCATCTGCTAGGTGTATGATATTGGATAATAATTAATGGACCTCAATGTGAAAATATAATGGAGGAAAAGAAGAGAAATCTGGGGAAGAATAGTATGTTTCAAGTGTAGGCAATGGCACTGATATATTTTCAAATTTCTGTGTCTGGTAATGACCACTCTTGAAAGGAATCTCTGCTCCCTGTGTTCCCTTGCATTTAGAATTGCTGAGGCCTATTACAGTGTCAGCTTTTGTGAAAAACATAAGGAAAAACAGGTGGAAAATGGAAACATTTGTCATTAAAATTTTCACACAAATGTGTCCCTTCCATCAACTACCTTTATAATTTCAAATTGTATGGCTGACTCTGACATAAACAGCTAAGTCATTCTTTGTGTAAATGGCTTCTTCTCTGCCTTGTTTCTTTTTCCATTGAAATAAATCTTTCATTGAATCATTTGAAAGGATGGAGTTTAACATTTTTTTTATGATTTGAGGCTCCTTTCTCTAACAACTGAAAGAATGGAGCTTTTGGGCTGACAGACAAAAATATCATTACTATATATTAATACAATTAAATACTTAATAAATAAAGTAACTGCCTCTTTGCAGTAATAGTCCTTCACTGATGACTGGTGAACATGAGCTATGTAATTTTCAGAGTTAGTCTTCCAGACAACTCCCTCTTGGCTAGCTAAATTTTGGCATGTTACAAGCTGAAGATTCACAGACAGCAGGAGCAGCAAGACAGAGACACTTGGAAAACTATAAAGCAAAGTTGCACTTCTGTAGGAAAGTTGAAAAGATTAGAACATGTAAGGCTCCTACCTACCCAATGCTGAAAGAAAACTTCAGGAGTGGAAAACAGCTCTTTTTAACCCATGCTTTAACCTTTTGAAGCATGGAGGGCATTCATCCAGCATTTGCACTTTCTTTGTTATTCCTTCCTTTTCAATTATATTGAATTTACATAATGCTTCACTGTGACACTTCCTCAGCTTCAGCTTTCTTATGAGCATCTCATTCTTCTAGAAAAGAAATCACAGATAAAGTGGAAAACTACCAGCAAGGCTTTATACCAGCAGCTCTGAGTATGGGAAGGAGTTCAGTGGAAAAACACAGCATTTGGCTGCAGAAAAAAAAACAGGTGGTTATAGGTCAGTTCACGTTCTTGGCAGCCTAAATTACCTTAACAAGCAATTCTGCAGTGCTTAGTTTCTCAGCACGTTCCATCTATAATGTCACCAACTGGACTTTGGGCACTAAGCAGTTCAGCTTCAGGTTATTAACATCACCTAGAGTGATCTAGCTGGCCAGATTTAAGCAGCTTACAATTCTCTTTTAAACACTAAGGCCACTCCAAAATGAAACTCAAGCTCTTTCTTCTTCCACAAACTATCACAAGCACTGTTGTCTTTTCTGTCGCTGCAAGTACATCATTGATATAGAACAAGAATAATAATCAAGTGTGTTATGAAAGCACTTTAAGAGATACACCCCTGAATACTGTTCTTCAGAAGGAATCATAAGCTTATTGGTCTAAAGGAAACCATTATCACATTTGGATGCTGCAATTTAAAACTCAGAAAGTATAACATCTATAGCCATTCTCCTACTGTTTTCCCTCATCAGCTTCCTACCTCCCCTTTCCTACTGTGAATTGGGTCCAATAAAAAACTTAAAGGATAAAAAAAATGTTAAGTATTCCTGTGCTCATTGTGAAAATGCATGCAGGGCAACCTCTGGCCACAATGCTATCTCTTTCAACTTGTTTAATCTAAGTGCAATCATTAAAGTCCACTTTCATCCATTTAAATTTAGAGCAAAGAACAGTCTTCCTAAGTATTAACCTCAACTTCTTTCAGGTTGTGCTCGTTTTCCTGAATGGAGCACCTGATTGGTAAAGCAGCCCTTCAGTGCTGTGTAGCAAAAGCTATGTTGCAATATGTAATGTATTTTGGCTTGCTGCTGTGGCATAACTTAGTGTTAGATCCTTAAAGATCTACCTAGTCATAGGGTGTCTAACTGCCAGTGTGCGCTTAATGGAAACCAGTGACCTAAGGTGAAGGAGTCTTACTCATCATCCTTCCCCTTCTTGCCCACTTTTCACACAGTGGTTTTCCCCTCACCCTTTGCCAGTAGTTCAGGGAAAAGGGTGGATTTAGGAATTCTTTGCACACAGCCATCTGAGTTTTCTTGGTTTTTGTAGAGGGCGAGCTCTTCCTGAGCTGATCTACAAATGCAGTTATTTCTGACCTCGTTCTACTGAAATATGCTACTTTCTGCTTTGGACCTGCAAAAGTAATCATTTCAGTTTTTCAGGTCCACTTTGTGTATTGGTTCCCTGCCAGTTTATCAGAGAAAATGAAAAATACTGCAAATAAATTGCAGATAGTTGGAGAGGAAAACTGCAGGCTCTCTGAGAAAGACTGGCAGTATTAATGTTTTTAATCTAAAACAAAACTTGTCAGGGGGTGCTAATAACATGTTAACCTATGGCTGATCAGCTAACTTCCTGTAATTTCTCCCACCTTTCTGTCTCTAGCACATAATCCCTCATTCCACTAATATTTTAATTTCTCTTTTCTCTTTGTTCTTTTATCTGTCTTATTTTCTCAGGGTATTGTTTGCTTGTTTTTAAGATTATGAGATCCTGTAGCACAAGTGAGAAGTTCTCTTGTGTGCAAAGAATTCAATGCTGCTAGCAACAGTGATGAGAGCTGGTGAGAGCACTTTGAACTGATCATTTTATGTCAGGAAAAGCTTTTTTTCTAAAAACAAAGACTGTTCTATGCTGTTGATTTTAACAGCTTTCCCCATAGACATGTTTCTGAGGACTAGGATGAAGTGTCCAGTAAAAGACTGAGACAAAAACCTCATCTTTCCTATCTAAAAATGGATGTTTTTCAATGCAGCTCCATTCTGTGATTTTTTAAGAGTTTACAAATAACCTTCTTCAAAGAAATATTCAGAGTTTTCACGAAGTTTATATTCTTTTGTTATATCTGAATAATATTTATAAATAAGAAAACAAGTGTCTTTGATGCGTAATTCTGATTTTTTTTCTGATTTTTTTATTATTGTCTGATATTTGGGTCACAAGTTAATTTTCGGATCATGTATTTTTTAAGTATCGTGATGAGACATCTGTGACTAGTTCTTTGAAATGATTTACATTTTCTCTCACATTGGCTTTGTTCTGTTCTGGAAGAGCTAAAAGGCCTTTTGATTTCTTGGTTGAATTCCTGGGTCCTTTAAACATAATAACATGCCTGTGCTCAGTTTCAGTTCAGCAACAGCTTCACCCTTTATCTCTCCTCTTAGGAAAGTGGTGATCATTCCTACTTAATTACTTGTGTCTGTTTACCACATGATGAAAACTCTTTCCAGGGCCAAAGTAGAAGCCATTCTACACAATCAGGTCTAGCAGAGATACTCATGTACTGAGACAATAATGAGCCAGCAGTGCCCTGGCAGCCAGGAGGGCCAATCCTGTCCTGGGGGGCATCAGGCACAGCATTGCCAGCCGGGCAAGGGAGGGGATTGTCCCGCTCTGCTCTGCACTGGGGTGTTTCAGTTTTGCATGCCACAATATAAGGCAGACATTAAACTATCAGAGAGTGCCCACAGCAGGACCATGAGGATGATGAAGGGCCTTGAGAGGAATCTGTAAGGGTAGCGGCTGAAGTCACTTGGTCTGTTCAGCCTGGAGGAGACTGAGGAGAGGCAACATCACAGCAACAACTTCCTCATGAGGGGAAGCAGAAGGGCAGAGGGGCAGACACTGATCTCTTCTCTGTGGTGCCCAGTGACAGGGACTGAGGGAATGGAATGAAGCTGAGTCAGGAGAGGTTTAAGTTAGGTGTTAAAGTTAGGTGTTAGGGAAAGGTTCTTCACCCAGAGGATGGTTGGGCACTGGAGCAGGCTCCCCAGGGAAGTAGTCACCGCAGCAAGTCTGACAGAGTCCAAGAAGTATTTGAACACTTTGAGGCACATGGTGTGATTCTTGGGGCTATCCTGTGCAGTGTATTTACATTGGAAGACCAGTTTTTTTCCTGGCTGTGAGAGAAATGTAACATTAGAGCTCATTTAATTTTCCCTATTCACTGGAATTCATTGGGCTTATATGCGTAAAACATAGGCAGTCATGTAAACCTCCATTCCCCCCAAAGTCCAGGATTGGCATAGGTTTTAGTTGCATCCTTGTGCCTTTTAGGAAAGCAAGCTAGTCGAAAGCAATGGTATGCGGTCCCATATGGCTTGTTAGAGGGATCCCCTCTGACAGGCAGATGCCTATTCCTGTCCCATCTCTGTGGTTCACTTCCCCTTCATTTGCATTAGCACCACCACAGGACAACTGTGCTAGGAGATGGGTTAGGAATATAAACCATGTTAAGATAATAATTTAGGGAGAGAACAGGTTTCAGCACTCCTTTCAAATCCAGATAACTTTACCACCCTGGTTTTACAGTGCCTCCTCATTAACAATTGCACAAGTGTAGCCGAGGACACTAGTCTGTGTATTGGCAGGATAAGAAGCAGAAACCCCTGGGACAGCTTCATCACCAAGCAAAGGACCATGGGAGTATAATAAGGTTTTTTAAAGAAAAATGCTACATAATTTGAGACATGAAAAATTCATGAGAGCAAACAAAATTGTCCCTTTTGTTTTGATTTCCATCAACCATATGATGCTTTTTCTGTTTTCCTGCCTTACAGTGTTGTTACAAGCTTTTTTTTCAAAAAATGTTTGCAATGCACTTTAGGATGTTGAGATAGAAGGCAAAATCTGTTTTGTTATAAAGAATGAGTGATTATAAAATTTTAAATTAAAGAAATTATGCATGCAAATTTCCATTAAGCTTTTTAATATAGTACTTAATAGTTTCATTCTTTATGCCTGAATGTGAGCTATGTAGTTTTTTATGACATCATTTATTTCACCTGCACACGCACTGTTCTACTCTTTACATAAAATGCACCTGTTCTTAAAATAAACCTGACCTCTCAGTGACTCCCTGTTAAAACCAGAAAGTTTGAAAACATGTTGATATGTTCAGCTCTTTGAAAAAAACAACAAAGAAAGAAATGAGCAGGAAGGAAAAGTTGTGTGGTTTGCAGACTGATCAGTTTGAAAGAGCTGCTCATTTGCCCTCAGCATTGCTATGTAGCCTTGCGTTGCCCTCTGGCCAGCAATCAGAGCAAACAGATTCTTCTAACTTCTGCTTCGCTGCACCTGTTCCAAGTGCTGCCATGCAAAGAAAATTAGTACTCTTGAAATAAAAGAAGTAAAAAAAAATAAGAAAAAGTGCAACAGGTGTTCAGGTCAATAGTTTAATTTTAAATATTGATGCTGAAAGTTTCCTTCTCTCCAGATAATAAATATTAACCAGTGTTCCACCAGACTCTTAGACTTTCCCTGTATAACCATTTAGATCACTAAATGAATACGCAGAGATGTATTTCCATGCATCCAATTTTTCAAAAGTCTGTGACTGTTTTTTTTAAAAGCTTTGTTTTCTTAAATAAACATATAAATAAATCATGTTATTTAGAGGTGAAAAACAGAACTATTTTAATTAGCTATGACTCAATGGAAGCAAACCTACACAGACTTGGATATTAAAAATAGACCTACCGTATGCTCACATTATGTTTAATATTTTTTACAGATACAGAGTTAAATTAAGATTAAGCCTGCACTATTTAGATGCCTAGTTTAACACCTGTTTTAACAAAACTTGCATCCCTGGATAGCCAGTGACATATCTTATTAACATCCCACACTGACCACCCTTGTTTCCTGCATAAAACAGGCTCCTCTCTAGGCCTGAGGTAGAAATTCCTGCTTTAAGGGACCTCTTTGTGTCCTTTAGCCATTTTGGGTGAAGTGTGTCTTTGCAGAAGTCCAGGGCATTTAAATCAGAAACCTGCCTTCCACTGGGAGCTTACAGGATGAATAGAAATTCATAGAAATAGAAATAGACCTAATCTAAAGAAAGACATTAGATGAAGAGAGTGATGCTGCATTTTCAATACTCGACTTGTGTATTAAAGGACTTCCCAGAATTGGAATCTCTCTTTTCCAGAGTTCAGGGCACCCTCTCAGAGTGGTGAGCAAGCATCTGCCTTCCCCAGCATGAGCAGCAGGCAGCTTTAGTCTCCAGTACAAGCGCATGCTCTCCCCACAACTCTCTTCACTGACAACATGGCATTGCATGTAGCCTTATGAAGCCTGTCAAGCAACACCAACATGAGGTACAAATGGACCTCACTCCTACAGGGCAGCTAGGCCACTTGTTTGGGAACAACAGGAAACTAAGGGTCCTGGCATGTATGTCTAGCATGTGGCCATTCTTCTTTTGCAGTCAGTTGTGTGCTAGGACAAAATTATTTGCATTGCAGGGTGCTTTTACTGCCTGCAGGGCCAACAACCACTTGTCTTAAGCTCAGGAAAGTTTTAACTTCAGCAGGGGTGAAGCTGTGGGTGTGATGTAGGTCAGTTGAACCTGGACCATAGCAGAGTTTTAGAGGGTTACAAGCAAACACATGGCCAGCCCAAGCTCCTACAGTCCAGGCTCAGCTAAAGACCTTTGAGTGAGATGTATGTGGTGGTGGGTGGTGGTGGTACAGGCACTGGAAAGCAGGCATCCTTGACTGTCCTCAAGGGCTTTCCCATTTTAAGACTTCTAAACCCTAAATTTTGCCCAACTGTAAATCAGCTCAGTGGCTACAACATACTAGAAAGTAACTCACAGGAAAAAATTCACTGCTGGGTAGAGGTCTCACAGATGATTTTGACTGATCACATCAAGGCAAGGTTTTTCCCAAAGGCAATGCTGTTGGGTTAGCTAGGTTCATTATCCCTGCTGAAGAATCACTTTGTACAATATCACTTTTGGTTGTAGTCTTTGGTTGGACAGATTTAGGGCAAAGCATCTTTATACAATTTCACACTGGGCTGTGTGGGTGAAAGAAGATCTTGACTCAAAGGAAAAGTAATTTTTAATCTTCACAGTGAACCACTGATTTTAGCAATGACAGCTGCTGTATGCACTTTGTCAGCCTGAAATCACACTGCAAAACCACTGTGACATTCAATATTGCAACTCAGATTCTGGCTACAGCAAGACACAGCCCTGATATACAGGGTAGAAAATTTTGCCCCCATATGCTTAGTTGTTAGAAGACTGAATTTCATCCTTGTGAAATTGTTGACAAAAGAAAAGCATTAAATCTCCAGTGCTAAAGGTAATTGTCTGACACCAGAGTGGAAGGATGTGTAAAACTCAAGTAAAACTTGCTTATCTCAAACAAGAAACTTTATCTTTCTGAGACCAGTTTTGTGCCTAAATAACCAATTAGCAAGATTCAGGGCAAAACTCCTGTATTTCTTAATTTGAGGAAGGACCTGAAACTGCTGTCTCCCTGTTTTATGCAGGTATTTTAGCCATTAGCTTTAGGGATATTAATATTGCTAAGTAAAATAATATTTAAATGCAACAACTGTTTAATATTTAAATAAAGGGCTACTGAAATCAGAATAATACATAACACAGATATATCTGAATTTCAGCTTTTGTTTCAAGCCAGCCATGTTAACAAATAAATCCATACATTAAACTATTCTGGTAATGAGCTGGGAGGAGAGTACATATCACACAGCAATCAGGAATTCTGTGTTCTGTAAAAGGCTCAGTCTGATTGTGCTGGTTAGGAAACTGCCCTGAATACAACTCCACCAGTGCAATGATCAAGAGAATATTGAGTCTAAAGATCCAGCCAGGTTTACGTCACAACTGAGTACTGCCAGAGTTTGTGCAGTACATGATATAATGAGTGGCAAAACCAGATCTGCCATTAGGAAAGGGTTAACATTTAAGTGCAAAAGTGTTTTAATCAAGTCCAGGATTATGTAGTAGCTGAAAATATATACAACTACTTTCTTTACTAAATTGTTTATCTCATCTATATATGATCCTTATTCTAGGAAATTTAAGAGATGTAAATTTCTTAACATAGCAAAGTCTGACTGTGTTCTAATAATGCCCAAAATTATGCCAAAATTTACAGCTGTGGAGGTTCTCTTCTGCCAGTTCCCATTATAGTTTTATAATCAGCCTTGTCTTTTTCCTTACCATGCTACCCTTTGATGATAGCCTTTGTCTTCTCAGATTAATTTCTTTTTGGTTCTAATTACATACAGTTTTTTCAGCCTGACAAAGTAATCAGTACAATTGAAAAGAAGCACCAAGATCATTGGCATTCTGAAAATTATGGCTTTAGAAAACTGCATCCCATCTGTAAATTTACTTGAAGACTACCCTTTCCCCTGTCCCAGAACTGAATGTTATGCTTGCTGAGGGTTATAGATCTCCTTTTTCTGACATTCAGAAACTTTCTGGTTCTGAAACTATTTTTATTCTTGGGCAGATTTTAACTGTCATTTTCTGTTGAATCTTAAATATGGATGACTTCACATTTTATCATCCTGATTTATTCACTACCCATGCAAACTCAACAGAGTTAAAAAAAAAAAGAGTTTCTTATTTTCTGCATGCATATTCATTAGCAGGTGGAAAGGATCATACACAATCACAGTGCTTACTGAGGCAATTTGCTTGCATCTGCCCACTTTTTATTGTTTCAGGTCACCTGTCCTTTAGAATTATTTCTGTCCCTCCTGTAGCATAGAACACCCTGCTTTCCTAAATACCATCTGTACATATGATGAAAGAGTAAGTCCTTCAGAGCAAGGAAGATGCCCAAAGGAAGGAAATAATTTAGCCAAAAAGAAAAAAAAAAATCCATACTAGAGATCAGAGGGAACTTGTGACAAATGACTGACAGTGATGCTGCCATGCCTGACCTGTTCCACATTGGCAGCATTGGAGGCAGTTCTGCCATCTGTATTTCCAGGTGGGAATAAAGGACATCAGGGAGAAAAATCTATGGTGCTGAAGAGCAGAAAGTGTGTTGCAGGCAAGAATGATAAAAAATTGCTTGGACAGCTGGAATATGCTCTTCTCAGGGAAGAAAGGAGAGGGTGCAGTTTTATTGTTTAGCACAGAACAGAACCCATTATATAAAATTGCTCTGGGCATTTATTTAACATCTGATTGCCTAAGGCCAAGCATCTACAGCTCTTTACAAGCAGACATTAAAGACTCTGTTATGTTGCACATGCACTGTGGGGCCTCTAATCCCTTCTTCCTGTTTATTTTGTTGAGTTTAAGACCACTGGTTTTAGTGGAACTACACTGGCACAGAACTGGAATAACATAGGACTTGATGGTGTCATAAAAACTATCCACCATACACTGTACCTTGTCAACTTGTGCGTACACTGTTTTGGTACTTTCATGCTGATAGTATTTGTAGTACCCCTTTTCTCTAATTATTTTCCAAACTTCGATTGAAGTAAGAATCTATCAATCAGAATATGAGCAAGCATTAAAAATAAAGCCACAGAGAAAAAAACCACACCCTTAGATTTTCTCTCATTCAGAAGGGATTTTCTGACTTCCTTACAATGGGGAAAAATGCACTTTCTCAGCTGTAATGGGAACAAATTTACTAGACTATTTACAGCACACCTTTCAAACTAACTTGCTCTGCCAAGAAATTTCTTTGAGAAAGGATTTTTTCTGAGATCCACATTTTAATTCTCTGGTGTTTTTCTCTGGACTTCTGTGCTGTACAGTGCAGATATTTTTCATAATCACATTTCTAATTTTTTTTTTTTATGGGCAGGGAGATGTCACCACATTTTTGATTGGATGAACAAAATTTAATATTAGTTAACCCACCTTATTACCTGCTTCAGGGAGCCATTAGATTTAATGGAGCAGTAATTCCAGCATTCCTGACTCAGACTGGCAATCAGTTTCTTACAGTTAGATTAGGAGCATACTCTGGGCTAGAGGATCCTCTGGCAATTTGCATAGTTATACATACATTGTTTCACTGTGGTTTACATTCTGAGTACTCATATTTACTCAAGAGTTGGCTTGAGTTTTCCTAATGAGATGTCACCCCAATTTCACTACTTAATATTTACACTACTCCAATTTTTTGTCACTTGTCTCTTACATGGTGAAGAGATCAGTGGAGGGATTTGCTCAAGGAGTCACTGGACATGGCAGACTTCAGATGCCACCCCACAGGGCCTCTTTGCAGTTGTCAACTAACTACTTCATAATTCATAAGATAAACTACTTTGGAATCATAAGGTTGTTTTTTTTCTTCAGAACACAAAAGTACCATCTCTAGATGAACAATAACCTATAGTGCTTCTTCTTAGGCCTCTTCTGAACTTGGTTTTTGTTTTCCTGTTGGTAGTGATCTGCAGATATTTGGGGAACTGCTTTCCTTTTCTGAAAGTTTTCAAGGATTACTTCCATCCTTAAGCACTAAATTCCACAAGACAACTTTTGGAGATGACTTTCTTCACATTTATTTCATGTATTGCATGCCTGAACAGATACCATAGAACTCACTGGCGTACACCATGGTACCTCTCTAGCTGCCTCTGTTATTCTTACAAATTAATTTTTTTTGATTTTCTGTAGATTTCTGAAGATTATTTTGTCTTTATATAATTATCTGTTTGGTACTGACCTATTTCAAAAGAAGTCTCTCCTCACCTTGGGGTGAAAGCACAATTGTAAACCCAATAAAACAGGATATTCTGAAATCTACTTTCTTAGCTTGAATAATTTTTTTCTGCTGACAAGTGGACCTCTGCAGAGGTTTATTATAGGGCTGACTTATTTGCAACAGATTTGTTAGAATATTAACTACTTGACTTATGTTATATAGCCACTACCCAAGATGCCACAAAATTGACCTAGAAACACATAAAAGAATTACAAATGGAGCTGGGTCACAGATTATGGTAAGTGACCTGGGACTTTGCAAAACATTTTTGAATATTAGCTAATGCATTATGCTCATTGTTTTACTAAAAACTAGGATCAGCAGAGGCTAGTGATATTTTGCAACTGCAGTAGTCATACAAGATTAACCATGACAGACAATGTCACAGTCTTTTCTAATATGCATCAGGTTTTGAATAAAACAAGTTCCCAGCATTGATGAAACCAGACAAGAGCTAAAGATTGGCCCAATGGGAGCAATAATGCTACCTATATTTTGGCAAAGGGCAGAGGCCTGAAACTGGACTGAAATTAATTTATGTTGGGAGCTGAATATACGTGAAGAAAGAAACTTTCAGTCCCAAGAATCTAACCTTGCAGCCTAGATTGCAGGCTGTTACAGGGACCACAATTTTGTAACTGAATTGGTTTGTTACTGGCAGAAAATCTGCCTCTCTTAACGCATTTCTGACAGCCTTGCCCAGTTCTGTGTAAGACTGTCAGAGTTGGTGACTCTATTATATAGGCTGTTTATGTTTGAACCCCTGTCCTCTTTTCAGTCTTTCATTTCTCTGAGCACGTTGTGGATCTCTCTTTACTCCATTTAGGATTTAAAATACCTCTGAGACAGTTATTTTAGAGATCAAGCTACATTTTGATTTAGCTTTGTAAAATATGTGTATTAAGAACATAAAACACTGATGCCAAAAGGGATGACATTGCTGTTGGGAGCACAGCTTCTTCCTAAGCTAATAGAGGCCAACTGCTATCACTTCTCATGGAGAGACATTTCACTGAGTGTCTTACAAGACGTAGACCTGACATGTCAAAAGTCCATCAATGGATTTGTCTGCTACCTGTGGGGAGACTGAGTGTAGGTGGCCATGGAAGGAAGTAGGTCGAGGGCTTTCAGAGGGGTTGGGTTGCAATGTGCTATCACCCAGGCAGGGAAGGTGTAATTCTCTCAATTAATTTGTGTTAAGGACCTGTGGTTTGGATATTAACCTATACTAACTCTGTTCTTTGTTGCTTGGCTGTCCAAGTTGCAGTTCAGCTTTTGAACAATCATTAAAACCTAGAGAGAAAAGACTGAAAGTATAATATTTTAATTTTTTTTTTAAGTGTGGGGATAAGACTCACTATTTTAAAGCCTCCACAGAGAAAGTGGAAGGCTATTTACAAGGTGTATTAGAGGTTAAACTCTCACTTTAAAGATTATTGCACAGGTACATCGATCCATATTTTGGAGGAAGAATATTACTTTCAAGAGTCTCAGAATGTGCCTTCTACTGCTCCTATGACATGTGAGTGTGTTTAAATATAATAGAAATTAGCATTACATGAAAAGGAGGGAACTGGATGGGATATCTTCTTCATGGCTTACTTCACCTGCTACCAACTCACCTGCCTTCAAGATGCTTAGGTCACCACACACCAAATAAAAAATTCTCATGGCCAGGCTAGATATGATGACATCAATAGTGTTATTTCAGGTCAAAGTCTTCACAGCCAAGTTTATTCAAACAAATCTGCCTGGTAGTAATCTACAGACTGACCACAGTTACTGGCTGGTAAAGAGAGGAAAGCTTTCACGAGTGTGTTTCAGCTCTAGCACACCTAGTAGTGACATGCACACTAAAATTTGCTCCATATTTTTGCCTGAAGATAAGAAGCTCTTTAAGCAAACAGCAGCATCTTTTATCCCTAATGAAAAGCATAATACTGACACGGTGCTTTCATAAAAGTCTTTGGTTTCTTTTTTAGTACTTGATGCAATGTCTCTTCATCACACAGCTCCCTCTCTCCCCATTAACTGCAGCAGCCCAACTTGTCATACTATTTTTAAATCACAGATTTGCCACTTTCAAAGAAAAGAAAAAAATCTGCTAGCAATAAATAAAATGGTTATCTGCTTTGATGTAAATGCCCTGCTTTATTTGAAGTCTATTTATAAAAATGTATAAAACAAACTTAAAATTTATATGTGATATTCTGGCTTTCAACTCTGAGACAATGATTTCTAGCTTCCTCCTGAGAATGAGAGTCTTTTTCTGCTGCCCCTTCTTTGTCTTCACCTGAAAATCAGCTTTTATAAAATACTATTCTGCATATTTTAATGGTTGATGTAATCAAGAAAATGCATAAAGTTGTAATTGAGCTCACTCACTTAAGGCTCTGCATTTGCAATTGCCATCTAGATCCCAAGTGCTGTCACAGCAAAAAACTGCATCAGTGATGGTTTTCTCATTTTATCTGTCCACAATGGGTAATTGTAATTCTGTCCTGGTGGGTTTACTAAAAATGTCTTTGTGAAAGCCTCCTCCCCCGTATGGTGACAGATAAGAGAATGTGCTGCAATCCCCATTCTTTGTACAGGGAGCTGCTTGCCACTGTGACAGAGAGAATGAACTCCAAGCTCTCAAGCCCATTTTTTTGTTGTTTGGCTGGTCATTGCTCTGGATTAATTTTCTGAACTATCAGTATCTTGTCCCTTTCATTTTCAGCACTCATCTACTGAAAATATTTTGTTCATAACGCAAAGAAGTTCTTAGAGGAGTCAAAAATGTTTTTTCTATCTGTTCTCTGTGACTTGACAGCAATCCTCTCAGAAGCCTTAAACAGTGTTGGGCTTCCATTCCATTCAAGACAGTGTTTGTAGAAAAGGCCCAGTGGGCTATGTCCAAAATATTATTATTGACCTAAACTGGGAACTAACTCTCTAAGTCTTAAACACTAATCCTGAATATGAGTGTTCACTGTCCAAAATGCCCTGGGGGAATTTATGTTCCCTATGCACCTTTTCCCAATATTTAATTTCCCTGGTGTCCCTTTATCTTACTAGGTCAAAAAATCAGCACTAAATTGAATCATTTGCCAATTAGCCCAGGACCTAGGTTTATTACAGAGACTATCACCAGAGTAGTGCAAATCTGTGATCTTTACTAAATGAAGTGGGAGCTTCCTCTTCAAAAGAGAAAAAGAAATCTGAGGAAGCTCTTCATACAACAGCAGAGTGTCTGTAACACTTTTGTTATTTAATTCTGTCATCTGCTGAGGGGATTCAGACTGGGCACCCTGTCAGTCCCTCTCAAAGGTGCCCTACCTCCAGGAATGGGGGTAAATCTCTGGTGTGTGGCAGTGTTGGTAGGCAGCTGTGCAGCTCTGGGTATGCTTTGGAGTGAAGGAGAAGGAGAAGCACTGGTTGTCACACTTTAAAGAAATACTGGTATAGCTTTTCTCTTGTTGATCAGGATACCTTTGCAGGACGGGCAGGCTAGTTTCCAGCCCCTGGACACAGGAATACGTTCTTCTTTTTGGTCATATAACTAAAAAAAAAGTATTCAATGACTGATACTTAATCCTCATGCGGAAAATAATATATCCTATACTGCTGGGTTTCAGAGGGTAAGACAGGTTCCTCCTCCATTTGTGAAAGGAGTTTTAAAAGGAGCTGAAAGCCTTGTTTTGGAGGAGGATTCAAAGTTACAAATACCAGTGAGGGTGTGGTAACTCTAAACTGTTATGAAAGTCTATATTTAGGCCATATGCTTGGTACGTCTTATTAAAATCTTTAAACATTGCCTCACATCTAGTTTTCTCTTTCCTAAACATGTGTGAGTTTTTTTGGAACTTCCTTCAAGGTGCCTGGAGGTATCTAAGTGTCATAATTCAAACAAAGAAACTCAAATGGTTCCAATTCAAAGCCAGGCATTTTCAATCTGGCGATTGCAATGCTTTGCATCAGAGTGTCTAAACACATTATTCAATTTGATTTTATTTTAGTTAGCACGTGGTCTGACTCATAGGTCCATGAGTTGAACTGGTTCTGTATTGAATTTTCAGATTGACAGTGACATTACTGAGACAAGATATTCAGTCTCAGAATAGCACGTGTGGGGAAAATACTAGTTTAGAAGGCTACTTTTTATATCAAAAATGTATTCTTTCAGTCATTTTTCAAACAAAAAGCACTAAAAAAGGAAAAATTTTCATATTTCATCATAAAAGAGAAATATTAAGTGATTTTATGGTTTTGGTTTATCTATTCTTTCCTATAGAAAAAAAAGTAAATAATATCCACAGAGAAAAGAAAAAGGTAGTAATCTAGCTATTTTCTTGTCAATTTCTCACACACAAAAAATTTTGGTTCCAAAATTCCTTAAATATATTTTCCCTAGACTAAATATTCAGCTGATTGATATGTTGCTTAAAATCTTTTTTAATCTCCTGTCTTGGTATCTTCCACGTGTTCATAACATCAGCAAGTCAGATGAAAGAAGAAAAGAAGTCTGACTGTATCTTAGTTGTTACTTTTGAAAGAAGAAGTCAGGTCCAGGATTCAAGAGCCTGCTGCATTAAAATGGGTTACATTACCATTGGTCTGAAAAAAAGTCATCTAAGCAGTTTCACTTTGGCACCAGAGACAGAAGCCCTTGCTATCAAATCTGTATAACTGCTATCTTCCATCACAGGCAGGTAAAGCCAATTATATTTCTGCTCAGGTCTAATTTTTCTGCTTTCTTAGGGAATAAAGGGAGGGTTTAAGTGCCTGCCTGCCTAAAAATGATCACAACACATCACACAACACATCACGAGGGTGACCTGTCAATGGAGACACTTCTAAAGTTTCAGGCCATTTAGGAAAATGTATAGTAAATATAAATCTCTCTCAGATCCTGGTAAGAAGGTGAACTCAACTGCAATCTGCATTTAGATGGTGTTTAAGAGGATCAGACCTCAACCAGACTCCTGAAGAAAACTACATATTCGATCTAGTGCATTTGAAAAACTCTGATGTGTTATTAGACCCTTAGATTAGAACTGATATGAATTGCACAGCAAAGGAATAAGAATCTGCAGCAAGAAACAATTTACCACAAATAGGTAACAGCTATTCTGTACCACATTTGATGTTCCAAAATAGAAATGAAATATGATCCAGAAGGCGATAAGTGAACAAACACAATTGATTCTTAGGAAGAGGAGGAGGGAGATGGGTAGGAACATTGCAATTGACTTTGTTGTGTTACACCAGGGAATGGAGGCTGAATGAAATATGTTTAGCTTGAATCTGAAATGCCAGTTGCAACCATTTGATTAAAAATAAAAACTGTTGCATCATGACGTGCAGCATTCTCAATCTACTCTTCCCAACAAAATAGCATTTTATGTAGCTGCACTGCATTGCATTTCAGATATAATAGAGTATGTCTAGTTTTAGGTTATGTAAATAGGCATGATAAACGACTAGTTACAGAGCAGCTGATATCTGATATTACAAAAAAGGAAATAAAAGATAGGAGGAAAGTATTCCTACAAACATGGGTTATCTAATATCAGATATGAAACTTGCTAATGACAAAGTGCTAAATCATTTCTGGGATCTGATATTATTTGCAATTTGTAAGTCCCAGCATTTCCTACTGACCATTTACCACAAAAGTATCTGATTCCTACAGTAAAGTACCACAGCAGCACAGAAGGAAGATGCTTTCTCTATTCAAAGGCATAAAATTAATTGATAGGTGTAAAACCGTATTTTTAAGAAACTGAGTTTCCTCAAATGACTAAGTGCTACAGAACAGTTGTGAAAATTATTTATTTCTATCATGTTGATAATACATTCAAATCTGTTAAATTTTTACTGAAGATGTTATAAATTAACATCTCAGGGTTATGATATTTAATTAGGTGAACATCAATATTAATAACCATCTGTGACTGTCATCTACACTTTTTCTGGTGTAGTACTATATAGCATATTGCACTGAAAAATGCACATATACAATTGAAAAGAAAGGAAAGAAAGCAACGGACTTTGAAGAAAATACATTAGAAATATCATCTAATTGCTAATTAGACTGACTAAAAATCCAGTATCTACAATGATTAATGTGTTCTTTTCAATAGAAAGGAATGAGTCATTTTGACATATTTTTATGTCAAGTTTTTCTTAACAGTACAATTAATCTTTTGACTTAAGGGGGAAATTGTTTAGTACACATTTCCCCCTTTCTTCTCTGACTAAGATGGAACATTTTTTTTTATCATACTTTTTATTCCTACTTGATATTTATTAGCCTGGCCTAAACTTTTGGTAATATATTTAACTTCAGTATGAGTGTTCAATTATTCCCAGCAGCTGGAGATTTATCTATCATCATTTTCACTAGGCACTGTGAGGGTAAATTTTAGCTGACCACATTCAAAACTTTTCAGAATAGAGCCATTTGCTATTACATTTGTAGGAAAGACACTGAAGGAAAGTAATTTGTGAACTCAGGAGCAAGACTTGGTTAAACGACCATTAGATTCTGTCAAGAAAGTGGCCACAAACATTTCTTCTGGATGAAACTTCTTAGTGCTACAAAAAGTCAGCACTGCTCTTTGAAGCCCTTTGTAGTGACACTGTGATTTGCTTGAACTTCCCAGAAGAACTGCTGAAAGAGTCTCTGCACTGACACATAACAAATATGGAAAGTAATAGGGTCAGAAGAAGGGTCAGCAGAGTTATATTTACAGGGACAGTGACCCAAGGACTCTAAATACTTGGTATGGATGGGTTCCAGCTCCTGCTCCAGCACAGACTGCCTGCAGCCCAGCTGCCAACTCCCATCCTTAGGATGTTGCTAACTTTTGCAGCCTGATGGACTCCTCTTCCCTACAAACCTGCTATCATCCCCTGGAAAACTGGGGATTTCACAATGTGCATTGCACTTTTTCAGAATGAGAGGAATAAAAGTTGTAGCCAAAAGCAGTGCCTATAGAGTGCAAGTGAAATACCTCGGTTCAACCCTGCAAGTACATAAGCTTTATAAGCCCCACAATTTTAACTCAAATGTTCTTCAACCACTCACAGCCATTTTAGCATACCTGGACAAGCTCTACAGCTGTCACAGGACAACTGTTTGGCAATTATTTCAATGAAATACATGTAAAAACTATTTGTTTCTTCACTCTAGTGCTCTGTGGAGTTGGTACTGTAGATTGTACAGAGTATGAAGTGTACCTTTTCAAAAATAGTGACTTCTCCGAAATGGATATAATTTACAGAGAGTTTGTGTGTTTGGGGTTTTGTTTTTTCCTGCAGTTTTGGGGGGTTTTGGTTGGTTGGTTGGTTGTTTTTCGGTTTTGGGTTTGTTTTTTTTATTTGGAGGGGGTTTTCTGGTAATGTGCATGGCAGGGCTTTAACACAAACATGAAAGAGATAAATATTGCTTATATTACACAATAATTACAGTTTTTTGGTAGTGAAAACTTCTCCAAGCCAAAGAATAGGAACAATCTTGTATCAGATGCTCCATGCTTGAATCATCTTTGTGCCCCATTACTGGACCTGTTTCAGTATCTCTGTATCCCTGTATCAGAGTAGATACTGAGGTTCACATTTCACAGGTACAAGACTATGACTGCTCTTCCGGTCTCTGACAAATGCAGATCCTAGCTTTGGCAGGCCCACTGACGTCAAGAGAGGGAAAATGGTAACACATCCTTGAAATTATGCAGCAACTGCAATTTAACAGCCTTGTGAGTCTGATACAAATGCAGAATCAGTTTTGACAGTTTCCTGTCCATGTTTCTCAGGGAAATTTTGAGAAAAGCCTCCCACTTTTGCTTCAAAGAACAAGAGGGTGAAGCCACCACTACAAAAAGTAATGCAGAAGAGAGTACAGATTGGCTGCTCCCAGCGTTTGGTGTGACATAAGAACCCCACCACTTTTAGCATGGCCTTGAGTGTCAGAAGAGCCGGATTTAAATGCAGGACATGGCATTCACTGCAGGGATATAACCTATAATCATAGTGAGTTAGCTGTGCAAACCCTGGAAAATCCTACTCTTAGTCCCTGTTTATGGCATAGCCACTAATTAAGTGACATTGTATTTAGAAGTGGGTGGGAAAGGAATACAAATTGTGCAATAAAGGGAGCATCAAGCACCTCTGTGCATTGGAGAAAACTAAGAAAGAAAAACAGAAAAATACTGGAGAACAAACCTGTCTGTCTTCTTTGTGGTTAGTTTGTTGCATGCTGAGTGCATTTATATGTAATACTCATATCACCAAAAGTAACCACAGCTTTGTAGTGCCATGCTGTGAAACATGCCCTCAAGCAAGTGACTTCCCAGAAAATGATGTTACAGCATCAGTGTATCAATGGCTTTATTGCTCCACAGTGTAGCTTTCAGCAGGCTGTGCTTCTGGGAGCAAAACAAGGCACTGCTTTCTTGCCAAAAGTGTTCTTGTAAAAAGCAAACAGTATAGTTACAGGCTGAAAATAATTCCCATTCTCAGGTGGGTAATTGCCACCTTTCTTCTTCAGGTCTCCTCTCTACCCTGTAAGTATTTGCAGTTCTCTCTGCAAGCAAATAGATCTCTGTATTTCAAAGCATGGGTGACTGGCTAATAATGTTGGAGTGTACACTGCACTTGAATCAACAAACAAGGGTAGATCTACTGCTTCTTGGGGGAGGAGTAACATATGTTTACTGTCTGGCTATAGTCACAGTTGATTAAATCATTGGCTGATGCAGAATAGATAGCACTATATAAGCACTAAAGACGCTTAGGGTCGTTTTTGCTTAATCACACAGAGTACAATATCATCTATTGCATTAAAGCATGAGGCCTCCGAAATCATGTAAGTGTGCTTTCTGCCTCTAATTTTACGTAGAGAATTATCATTGAAGACATTTTTTTCCTTCATGTAAAGGCCAAAACCAAAGTAAAGTAAACCAATAAACCAAACCCTGACCTCCACAACTTTGAGCCTACTTTCCATAAGAGATATTTAGCCTTTTCAACTTTTTAGATTTCAATTGCCATATGCATCTGAAAATGAAAGTATGCTTACATTAAATATTTACATTTTACCCAGTAATCAGTTTTAAAGTAAAACAATTTTAACTCTGCTGTACAGCACATACTACTGTCAGTCAATTCAAAGTCATTGTTACAGGCCCCACTGAAAGGCTGTAAAGAGCATAAAACCTTGAGAATTTACACACCCCAAGGTGTGTACTTCAAGTCTGTTCCCTCAAAGATTTGCAATTAAACTAACACCTACCTCATTTAACCAGCTAGGTGACAAAAGCATAGGTCACGCAATTTTGTGCTAATGTGTGTTCCCAGAACTGACTGAGGAGCCAAGAGGGTAGTTTAATCCCAGGGACAGAGTTAGTGAGATATGAAAGAGAAAAGGATCTTGAAGGATTTATCTGGAAAATGTTCATATGGGTACTGGTGCTTGATAAAGAGTAGAACAAGTCAATATGCCGCTGAAACAAAAGAGCTGTTTCCAAAGCCTTTTGGAAGAAGGTTAGTTCTCTTAAAAAAATGTGACAAAGAAACCCAAGTTTTCCATTCTTGACCAAGGGAATAAATTAAGGCTGCAGCTGGGTCTAATGATACTTCTGTTTTCACAATGACCATATCTTCTGAGCTATGTAGGTCTCTCACAGCCAGGCTTAATTTACTGCATTTCTTCTTCAGCTCATCCCGGCAATCCAATTCAGGAGAACACAGGGCAAGCTCTGTCTAGAGGGACAGGAGGATGGCAGTGTGCCAGAGCTGCAGGCTGGTATCTAGCATGGATTTACCACACCTTCACTATGGCAGCCTGGTACTTGCTCCCAGGTGCTGAGCTAGCCAGGGTCTGTGTGGACCCCTGACCACATTTTGCACAGTCAATCTGCTAAGTGATCCTGGGCCTTTGTGGACAGCTGAGGTGACCCCATGCTTCCCAAAAGCATACTTGTCCCATACTTGCCCCTGAGGGACAGCACACCCTTGGGCAGCTATTCACCACACAGCAGGAAGTCACTGCTCCTGGATACCCACTCTAGTTTAGAGAAGATTCTTAAAGAGGTAGGAAGCTAGGTGCAGCTTAGAGGAGTGGCATTAGCAGATGGCACAGCTTGCTCTGCAGAAATTGAACAATTCTTCTACTCCCTCTGAGACCCAAGTGCCCCCTCAAAGTCAGGGTACTGTTGCATAGTGGGTGTCTGCTCTTGACACAGGGTATCAGAGATGAGTACCTCACATCCTCAGATTCAACAGATCATTACTCTTGGTCTGAGGCTGGAGGATTATGAATTTGGGACACCATTATCCAAATCAGTTGCTTTATGAAATTGATGTTAGAACTGAAGCAACAACACCACCTCAGTTCTCCCTAGAAACAATCCCTGTGAAGTGAAGCAGATGGGGCAGTAGGAATTCACAAAAATGTGGGCAATGGAGAACAGGACAAAAAGTTATTCACTGCACTGTTTTTCAGTTATTTGCTCCTCTTTACAATGAGCATGAGTAGCTCCAGCCAGTTTTCTGGCAACAGAGACAAATGTCACAGCTGGAAGTCCATTCAAGATTAAAAGACATAAATTAAAGCTGGGAACTAATTTTCTAAGATCCCATTACAGTGTATTGGTTTTGCATAGCAAGGTTTTGGGAGGAGAGGGAAGGGGTGGAGTGGAGCAGGGGGCTACAGGGGTGGCTTCTGTGAGAATCTGCCAGGAGCTTCCACCATGTCCCATGGAGATAATTCCAGCCGGCCCCAAGATGGACCTGTTTCTGGCCAAGGCCAAGTCCATCAGTGATGGTGGTAGTGCCTCTTCGATAACAGATTTAAGAAAAAAATGGGCAGCAGCAGCTGGGAGAGAGAATATGGGAGACCTAAAACTCTGCAGACACCAGGGTCAGTGCAGAAAGGGCAAGAGGAAGTGCTCCAGGTGCCAGAGCAGAGATTCCCCTGCAGCCCATGGTGCAGCCCGTGGTGAGGCAGGATGTGACCCTCCAGTCCGTGGTGATCCACAGAGGAGCAGAGATCCACTTGAAGCCCACGGAAGACTCCACACTGGAGCAAGAGAAGAGTGTGAAGTGACCTGCCCTAGAGGAAGAAGGAGGAGCAGAGACAACGTGTGATGAACTGATGACAGCCCCTATTCCCCCTCCACCTGCACTGCTGAGGGAGAAGGTAGAGAATACTGGGAATGAAGTTGATCCTGGGAAAAAGAGAAAGGTGGGTAGGTGGTTTTTTTGTTTTGTTTTTTTTTGTTGTTTTGTTTGGGGGTTTTTTTGTTTTTTTTTTTTTTGTTTCTCATTATCCTACTTTGATTTTATTGGTAACTGGTAACTAGCGAGGGATCTCTCTCTGTCCTTATTTTGATCCATGAGCCCCTCATTATATTTTTTCTCACCTGTCCAGCTGAGGAGGGAAGGGATAATGCAGCTTTGGATGTCATCTGACACCCAGCCAGGGTCAATCCACTTCACCATTATAACCAGTGAAGATCTAGTCCATACATCTGTGGAGGTTAGGGAGCAGTTTTTTGTCTGGTATCTCAGGCTTGGACGATTCACTCTAGATGTGATATACTGCATTGACTCGATCTCCTTTGCCTACAGAGGGAGCCTGCAGGGCACAGTCTGATGCACACTTAAACAGGTTTCTTTAGGGGGCGAAATTTCTTCCCAGGTCTCAGTATCAGAGGAGAGCTGGAGTGGGGGGCCACTGTCACGCAGGGGTGGTGGAAGTGTTAATGTAACAAAAAAAGGGGAGAGGCTCTAAGGCTACTGTGGAGGCAAACATCTCACTGTGCTGTGCTGTTCAGCATGTGTTTCTGCATTCAGTATGCAAGCACTCACACATATATATACATGAATAAATAGTCTCTATGGAGCCATATGTGTATTCCCACTAAAAGAATGCAACCTGTGCAGATAATAATTTATGAACTATCAAACCCACTTTTGAAAACTGGTCTGCAGAATATGGCAAGAGCTAAATCCAGAGTGAATATTTATGACTGAGATTATAGCCCTGTGAAAGTGGACGCTTGTAATACAAACAGTCAGATGTTTTAACTGTGGCTTTGCCAAGTGACCCCCTGGGAGCCTGATCTGAAGCCCATTTAAAGCAATGGAAAGCTTCCCACAGACTTCAGTGGGTTTTAGGATCAGACATCCATGTGCCTTGCAATGTCTGTGTGCTAAACATCCATTTATCTCTCTGTTCTAAATCAGTTGAAAGTCTATAATACCAAATTTGTTTTAACTGCTAGACCTGGGGGAGCAAACTAGCTTCAGTGTAACATGCAGGGAGTGATATGAACAGCTTCCATTAACAGTAAGGGGCAAATAGTGTGTAATTCTTAGTGTGTAATTCTGTATATGTTACAAAAACTTTCCCTCATAAAATGTCCTGCGTTACACATAAAAAATGTTCCTGCTATTTTCAGTTCCTAGATATTTATTGGACATTTCTACCACCAGCCATTTCTTTCTGCAGAATGGTCTTCTATCTGTTTTGGGGAATAGTATATTGACACATAAATTTTGTCCAAAATATGCAAGAGCCATATTTTAAACATGAGGTCTATTTAAGAGACAGTCCATAGATTTAAATCTTCAACTTTCTCTGTGAAGTGAAAATGAATTGTACTTTTTCCTTTTCATTCTATAATGTAAGGGTTTAATTGTTTCAGTAAAAGACAAATAAAGGCAACACATTTTATGTAGTTCTTTCCAGAATGAACAAAAGATGACTAAATAGAATTTCAAGTGGGAAATTGTACACATAAATCCACAAGCTTTGCCATTTGACATCAAATATTTTCTCATATTTTTTTATATCATTCTGTGAAATGCTGTGTTTTTCTTTTCTCTTCAGCACATCAAAATGTTAAAGGCTTGTAGGAGAAGAGTGAATAGGAATTTTATTAAAATACTTATAAATTTTTTTTCTCCCATGTGTGGAGTAGCCAGAATACCTCACTTTTTTGTTAGAAGTAACTCCAGATTTGTATTACAACTTTTAGTGTGTCATCAAATAACTGTGATCAATAGGCTATTCACTACTTATAAAAAAGCTGCATATAATATGCTAAAATGGAAATATCTGGTGTATTTGGAGGCAAATACATTTTAAATGGTCTCAGTAGAACTCTATCATGAACAGGGCTGATGCATTGTGGTCCTGGTTTTGTCCATGACATTCACTAGTAAGTAATAGCTCAACAGGCAGTTCTGAACTCTTTCAAACCAAGTATATCAGCCAGGTCATTCATTCATGTTCATAATCTCTGTCAAGGGGAAGAGAATACTTCATTATCAGAGATCTTTTTAATGGTCACTTCTGACGCACCTGCTGTGCCTGGGCACCATTTTTTACACATTTTCGACTTCAAGTGACAGACATTCATGGAGAGAGGTTTCTGTCTTTTTTTTTTTTTTTTGTAGCAGTGACTGTAGGTTTCACTTTAGGTTGGGTTTTGGATTTGTTTGTATGTCTGAGCAGCAGATTATTATATCTTGTTATAGGAGACAGAGCTTTTTTTTGAACCTAACTGTGCAACTTCTTTGTCTATATTAATGTATGTTTTTGCAGGTTCCAACTGAGCAATTTTTCATAAAATAGATTATCAAAAACAGAAATTCTGCTGGACTTTCTTCATTCTTTTGAATTTCTTTCTTACAGAATAAATAGAAAATCCTATTTCTGGTATGTCCAATAGGGAGCAAGGAGCAGAATTTTGCATGTGACTTTCTAAAATGAATATTCTCTAAAAAACCCTATATACTGAAAAACCTAAACTAGGTTAGATTCCTGATATGTTCAGTTTGACCCAGAAATTAATTATACCAGCAGATCTCATGAGCTGCAAATTGTTTTATCCACCCATCCTACACTTTTATTCTGGAATACATAGTCTGCATTGCTTCTTCCATCGTTCCCTCTGGATGAATAGATAATTGCGCAGTCTTCTCTTATGTAGTTCCTCTGATAACACTGAACCTCAGCGCAGTAAGTGGTCACGGCACTGGCACTGTTACTTGGTAATTATGAGGAAAAAATCTCTGAGAATTGAAGGATTAAGCTGTTCAATGCCTACCAGGGCTCAAGATAAAACACCAGCTCTTCCAGCTATTTTCCAGCTGTATGTATATGAAATTTCTTACAACTGCTTCTGAAACTGAGGTGCCCATCATTACTGGATTTTTTCATAGTCTTATTTTATTCCAGTACTCTTTTCCTCTCATTTGATCTGAGTTCGTACAAATCTATTTTTTTGTGCACTAGTTTGAGACCACTGGAAAAATTCTTTAGGAAGTGGTATCCCTCTGTAGACGAGAAATGTAAACTTTTCCATGAACTGTATGCCTTTAAGAGGTATGTCTAGTGACTGGGGAATTGACCCTGTCCTGGGAGGGATTTCTCCAGCCTGAGGGCTGAAATAGTGTGGGTGAGATGTTAAGTATGAAGCTTGTGATATCAGCAAGGTGCAGATACAGCAGAAATTCAAAACAATTTTTAAAAGAGGAAAAAAAAGGAAAAAAAGGTGAGACCAACAAAATGCAGGTTTTTTCCAGCAATAGGATGATGCATGAGCAATGTGCCAATTGCTGTGTTTTTTGGATGGGACCCACCTTCTGCCTCCAAATAAGTGGAGGGAAGGAGTCATGTTTGCCAACCCAAACAAAGGTTAGATTGAACAGACTTCTTTGGGGCACTCAGCATCAGAGTGGCCAGCCCTGGGAAATGATGGGCACTGTTCAGCAGAGGACAAGCCTCCACTGCTAGGTCAGTGCTGTTGCCACACTGTAGAGGAGATACAACGCAAACCGCAACTCCCAGACATGCTCATCAGGACTAAGCAAATATCTAGCAGAAGCTATGTCCAGTTAAAATATCTACAAGAGATCTGTATTTCATCAGAGAGCTTGAGAGCTATCTACTCCTCCTTGCCCTACACTTTTCCTCATGCAAACACTGAAAGAAAAGTTGCCCTGTGAATTGCTGTACCTTGCAGTCTCCAATTTGTCCTTCACAAAAGTCCCTTACTGTTTTTCGATTTCCACAGTCAGTCCCTACAAGAATCTTTCAACCTCTAATGCTTCCTGAAAACCTCTTATCCTGCTTACATGCAAGATCAGCCAAAAAGAAAGCGCATAAAGTATTTCTGAAGCATTTTAAATGGTATCTTCTTTGGGATTGCACCTGTAATATACAACCCTCTCTGTTACAAGTTATTTCAGAGTTATATTATTTTTAGTTTGCTCCCAAACATGCCTAGATGACCATTTCCTTGTCTGATATTCACCACAGTACTGGGTACCACCTCAATAAACTGCCAAATACTCATAATCATTAAAGTCCTTATTCTGTGCAGGGTCTTGAGCTCCATCACATTAACTGAACACTTGAGCATATGTTCGCATACATCTTGAATCACACCGTTATTTAAATAACATCTGTAATTTCACTGGTTTTTCTACTACCTTTAAAAGTCCCTGAGATTTAAAATGGGAGGTCAGCTTTATTCCTAGCATGACTCTTCTCTAATTGTTGAAACTACTCTAGGGATAAATTTGGGTCAAGTTCTTTTCTTAACACCATTTTCTTTAATAGCTCTATTGCTTCTGTATATACATGACATTAGAAATTGTTCATTTAATCTCAGAATTAATCATTTTAGAAATAACTGTAGTTCTTTCACAGAAGAGATGTCTTGGAACCCTACCTTTATCAACATAATAGGTATAGTTAACTAGCCATTTCTTCTACCCATTTGACAAGTTAATCAAATAAATCACTCATTGCTGTGCTTTACTGAAATTTAGAGAAGAGAATGGACAGAAAAATGGAGATGTTTGATTTCATTTAGCTTCTAGTTTGTTGCCTACTTCATAAGGGAACATAAATAAGAAGTCAATCTCAGGGCTATCTTATTTTTCAAAATTTGGTCAGCCACAAGTTGTTGGGGCTCTCCCCTCTGCCATATGGTCCTGGGAGAGGGGCTCTGGTGGGGAGACACGGGGTTTCCCTGCCCCTGCTCAGCCTCGTTCCCCTTTGGTTGTTTTGTGCTCCCCTGCCCGGGAAGGACCCTCGGGTCCCGTGATTGAGCAGTTCCTGGGCAGAGCCCCAGCCATGCGGCTGGAGAAATAAACATCTCTGAAACATCTACCAAGGATCTGTCCATAGATATTTCTTTTCCACGGGCCTTGTTGATTGATATGCGTGTTGCAGTATCCGCACTGTAACAACAAGTTGCTGATATAGGTGCAAATTTCCACAATGCATAGACATTTTCCCAAGATGTGTCATCTAAACAAGAATTACAAAGGTCAGGCAAAGTAAGTTACACTGTCAAGATCTTGAAACAGCCAGAATGGCATGAGCACAAAGAACAGGGAATTTTCTTTATCTGAAGGAAATGAGGAGACACAGACATTACAGATTTGCTTACAATACATGTAGGTCTTGCTGAGTATAATCTTGAGTAGTGTCACATTGAACAACTGAATCAACAAGCATGAGTACTGGATTTAAAACCTGAGTTTGGATATTAAATAAACTCAGACCACTTAGCAATTTAGCTGAGAAGAAATGTTGAAACCTATGACCAATTAACATTCATATAGTGTTATGAGCTTTACTTCCAGTTTTGATGAAGCAGTTTCTTTCCACAGAGGAATACAGTTAAAAGTATTTTGATTAAGTACTTACAGCAGGAATGATGCTGGGATGGGCAGAACCAGATGGGGTCTCTCTCCTGCAAGGTTCAGTAGGGGATGGCAATCAACTTGGGTCTGCTATTTCCTTTTCTGTCCTTGTTTCAGTGTTCTACTTGACTTGCAATCACCCTCCAAGGTCCCTGCCTTTATTAAGGCTGACCAAACCTCCTTTAGTGAATCAACTCCTTGTAGAGCTACTTCCTGTAAGTACTTGTTAATTATTCAGGGCTTTGAAACCTTTAGGCTAGCCTATGCAGTAGGAAATCCACTTGCTAAAATGGCGTACATCATTGCTTTTTTATTCCAAAACAAATCTCAGCCAAAAAGCACTAGTTTCAAATAAGAATTTTGTAATAAAACCCAAACAAATAAAGGCCTAAACTTTTTTCTTTTTTACACATTTGCAAATAAAATCTCTTATCATATAGTCTTTGCTACATAATAGATTATTTTAAGCTATGGGTAAAAATTTATTGTACTATTATGTTTTTGCATCTCACCAAAACTGCACATAATATACAGCTTGAAATTACACTATCTGTGGATATTAAGTAGATGAGAGCTCTAAAGCTACATCTTTCTATGGCAAATGTTGAAGCTTTATGTTAAAGGTTATTTAATGGTGTGGGTTTCTGAGGTGTACTCATCTATGGTTTTGGCAAGTTAAATATAGCAAATCAAAAATTAAAAAAAATTAGAGTACAGATTTGGGATCATCTAATGGTTATTTAGTTATGAGTCTTTAAATTCAAGGAAGTTTTGAGTTACTATTCTGAATTAAAGTGTTGTCTTTTTGATTGGTTGGTGGGTTTGTATGTTTATTTCCAGTTATTCAATTCATTTAGGTGGAAGATGAACACAACTTTGTCAGTAATTATTCAGTCTTGCCATCATACTTTTTACCTAGGAAGATGAAAGCATCCATACTTAAAATTCCAGTAATATAGCCAGAGATAAAAAAAAAAAAAATCCCACTTATACCCACTTATATTAAAAATGAGGTGTCTCTTGTGGCTTACTGATAGCATCTGCTGGTGGGAAGAGACTCAAAGAATTAAGGTAATAATGCCCTCAGAAGATGCCTTGTGGATGATGGTTCAGATTCTCACAAATTTGATGGAATGTGTCATATTGTTGTGGGTTGACCCTGGCTAGATATCAGGTGCCCACCAAAGCCACTCTATCCCGGTCCAAGTCAGCTGGACAGGAGAGAGAGAATACAAGCAAAAGTTCCTGGGTCAATATAAAGACAGGAAGAGAACACTCAGCAATTACCATCATGGGCAAAACAGACTTGACTTGGAGACAAAAGTTTAATTTATTACCAATGAGATCTGAGCAGGATAATGAAGAATAAAACCAAATCTTAGAAAACATCTTCCTCCCAACCCTCCCATCTTTCCAGACTCAGCTTCATGCATGATTTTTTCTCTACCTTCTCCGTCCTCAACAGTGCAGGGGAATGGGTAATAGGGTCTTTGGCCAGTCCATCACATATTTTCTCTGCTGCTCCTTCCTCCTCAGGGGGAGGATTCTTCCCACACTTCCTCTGCTCCAGCATGGGGTCCCTCCCATGGGAGAGAGTCCTCCACAGACATCAACCTGAGTCCTTCCTGTGGACTGCAGTTCCTCATGAACTGCTCCCACAAAATGCAGTCCTTCAGGAACAGACTGCCCCAAAGCGGGTCCCCTATGGGTTTACCATGCTGGCAGACATTGGTTCTGTTTTTTCTCACAGAAGCCATCCCTGTAGTCCCCCCCTACCAAAATATTGCCGCACCAACCCAACACACAGAGATGCACTGGCATAAATAAAAGCAGCAAAATATATCAACTCAATGTCATACTGTGAAGATTTTCCAGTTAAGAAGACAGTCTTATTCAAATCAACATTCACCTTAAGAAAATATCTCTTCTAATTATAGTCAGGGAAAATATTGATGTAAAGAGTCACTTATCTGAAAAACACAACCATCCAACCAAACAAAAGGTTTCTGTCTGAAACTTCTTGTCAGGAGAAAAATAATCTGTTTTATCATCAACTCCACTATCAACATTTATGCTGTGCTACAGCAGTAGCATTTTATTGTGCTTGAAGCTCTGAGTTGGTGAGGCAGCAACTTCAAAGTTTTTTAAATCCAGAATGAGTTGCAGGAAAGAATTAGAAGAAAGGTCATTGACTCCAGAGAAAGAATAGTGATAAACATCTGTTTTCAGGAACACTGTGCATTAGGAATAAATGGAGAATAAATTGTTACTTTACATTTCCCAGTCCATATGCTGAAATCATCATTTCTGCATAAAATCTAAAGAAACAGAAGACATGAAATAGAGAAGTGTTTGATGCCCTTCCCAAATGGTTGCAGTTTAAACTGACACCAATCAGAGCTGTGAAATACCTGATCTTTAGTAAGAAAAGCAGAGAAAGACACAGATTTTTCTGGCTCCTAACACAGCAGAAAGAAGCAATCTCACAATAAAGGATGTTGATATCCAATTGATGTGAAATATTCTATTCTTGTGTTACCTGGGGCATTTTGTAGAAACAAGATATGTCTTTATGGATAAAAGACAAAAGAGAGATTGAAGAGGCAACAAAGTATTTCTCTTAAGGAGAGCCATAGGTAAGAGTGATAAGAAGTTTGTGCCCTTTACAGATCTTGGACAAAAGATCTGAGTCTACATTCCAATATAATACTATAAACTAAATCAAGTTTGGAAATAAGTCTCAGTTGCTGCATATTTCTACTTTCTCTCCATATCAGCTGGGAAAGCTATAGATTCCAGAAGTAGAAAGCGTGAAGAAATTCTAACAGGAATAAATCCAACTTTCCATTTAACTTCATAACTACGTCAATCTGTAACAAGGCCTTGCTTTTGCTAGAAAAAAGCAATAAACACTGTACAGAGTTTGCAAGGCCTTGGGACAAATCTGTCAGCTCCACTCTTACTGAGCTTTTCTTGACCCACCTGAAGATTTGTTTTACTGGATTTAACTCCAACACCATTTTTTATATTTGACCAGGTGTCTAAGGTGAATTTGTTTTCATTCTGTTTATCTTTGTATGTTGTCACCTCTAACATAAAGAAGTAGACAATAATGTGGACATGGCAGAAGCTTTTATATGAAAGCAGAAGCTTTGAGAAGTGAGGCCATAAGATATGTGGGGCGTGAGGGGAGTGCAGGCATGGAATGGTAAGAGATGGATTACAGACTTGGTACAGAAGACTCCATGCTTATAACCAACTCAACAATGGTCAGCTGAAGGAATGATTACCTGAAGATGGGCAAAATTTATTTTACAGATAACAAAATAAAAAAGAAGAAAACATCTAATACATAAAAGTTACCACATGTAGTAAATGCAGATGCAACATGCAGCTACAGATCAAGAACAAGGGTTACAGATCAGTGAAGAACAAGCATGCTGTCAAATGTATAAGAATTTCCCGAAGTGAATCCTAGATTGAGGCAAAAGAAAAAACTAGCAACACCATATGCCTCCTGATGAGACATCAGAGGTTGACATATCATTATAACACCATCTCCAGCACTATGGAGATACCAACTTTGCAGCTCACTTGAGCAGTGGAAGGATGAGCACAAAATCAGGAAGGGATAAAAACTTAATGTGTATTTCAATTTAAACTACACAGTTACTATTATTTAAGTTTTTTCTTTATCAAACTATTCTTAATATGTATTATTATATTTTTTTTTAACAACTAGATTTAGATTAATATGATTACTCAATTTGATTTTGAACACACTAATGACAGACTCTTGGCTGTATGTGCCGTGAGTTCTTTTCTGCCTAATGCATTGAATGTAAGAGGTTATGAGGAGCTATGTTACCTCTGATCCATAAGTGCACCTAGCCCAGATCCCCGTTCTCTGTCTTTGGCCATACAGAGGAATTGGTGGGTGTTCTTAAGGATGCTCTGTTTAGTGTTAGAAATAATTACAAGATTAGTTTATTGGGATGGATCCTGACCTTACTGCAATCACCTTCAAAGTTTTCTGGATTTTACTCCTGACTTATGATTGTAAAAGCTGAGACTAAAATGGTTAAACTTGGCTACCTGAAGTTAGGTGACAACAGCGATAACGAGGCACTGTGGTCAATACTCCTATGGCAAAACAACCAATCTCTGACCTTTCAGCACATGTAATAATTCTCTCATGCGCTGCTCTGATGAATTAATCTCGTTTCCACCCCACCCTCAACCCTACCAGTATTTCTATTCTCTATAGTTCCTCTTATTTGCCATGCACCCTGTCATCTACAAATCCTGTACCCTTTCAAACATTTCTAAACACAAAGTCAATTAAAAGTTTAGTCTCTATTTCTATTGATGTTGAAATTTGCCATTGTGATTCCCTGTTCTGGAAAGGACCTTTCCTTTACTGGCAGGATCCTGACCTACTGGAATAGCCCTGAGTCCTGCCTTACCTTTAGGCTCTGACTGCAGAACAGAATTTTTATTGTTAACCCTAAGTCACCTCCCTTTTATCAAATTTGTGGGGTTATGGTGTTTTTCCTTCACCTTCTCCATAATTCTACATCATTCATTTCTGCACCTGGATGTAGTGTTTCCAGAAAGGGTCAGGGCTTTGTCTTGGATTATACTATAGCTGCTTCATCTTCAGTTCCTTTCTCTCCATCTTCAGACATCCCTTTTTCAGGTAATATCTTTAGAATCACTGATGCACTCCAGGTGATCACAAGATCTTTTGTCAGGCCTCATTTCACAGATGCTATTTTATTCTGACAGCTTTGCCTATGCTTAGACAAACTCCCCCTGTAGACGAGACCTGGCAATGTAGAAAAGATCTCTAGATATAAAAATGGTTGCTGGGATATTACTTCATATGTTTGACCCTGCAGATTCTCTCAAGCTGGTTAAAACAGGGTCAGGGTTCTATTCAGGAAAAATAGTGAGCTCCCTTTCTAAAGTGTGAGTGCTGATTCTTGTCATAAGAATCCCATATACACACACTCGAGAGATTAGCATCAACATCTTTGTAAAAATGACATTTCCTTTCTAGTGACCCTTTTCTTCCTCTCTCTGACCCAACACCAACAAACCCAAACAAAACCACCCCCAACCCAAACAACAACAAAAACTAATTGCAAAGTCAGACCCATGTCATTTACTGTCTGGGCTATTAGGCTATGCTAACAAAAATAGAGTTTACCTTAAAAGGTTTGCACAGCTCTATGAAATTCCACTTTATTTCTGAAATATGCACATGGTTTCTTCATGATTTCTCTCCTCAGCAGGATCTTTTTCATTGTTTCCTGGGGTATTTTTCACAAAAAATCTCCGAACTGTCAGTTCTTCATATGAGATGACAGGAGGTCCTTTCTCTTTAAAAGCATACGCACATACCTGTGTCTACAGACATGCACACATAAAGGCTTGCATGGTTTTGTTTCTATAGCAGTAATCAAAAGGGGTGTTGTTTGTGGGGCAACCACTGTATTTTTCTGTTTAGGGAAAGTGAACCTTTTGGACGCTACACTAATGTCTTGGATGGCTCCTCAAAATGAAAAGAGTGTCTTTGAACAGGGATGACAGTACACTGTCCTCAAAATATCAGTATAAAAATAAAAGCATTGCTCAAATGCACTACCTTTCAAATGACTGTCTGGCCTTTTTATTGGAATAAATAAGCTTAAATTACTGTGGATTACAGATTCACAACTGGAAGACTAGTTGTTCATGAGACATCTTAAAGAAAAATAAACCCTTCACCTCTGTGTAAAGCTCAGAGGCTTTATGAAGTGGCAAAAGAAGACCACAGAAAGGAATGTCAACAGGTTATGAGAGCAAGCAGGATTATCTTCTGGGATGTGCTCTTTAAACTGTGATAATATTTAGCTTTTCACTAGCAGGTGTGATATTTGACACCTCTTTTTACACAAACCTGGCCTTGAGTCACCTGCAGGCACATGGCACTGATAAATTTCAGCAGGCTCTACAGAACAACATTGTAAAGTATTGACAAAGGAGGTATATTATGCAGCTGATAAATTCAACTAATTTGGAATGGAAATGGCATTATTTGTCAATAGCTTTTTTTGCTGCCCCTCTCTGCTCTGCAAACTGACATCCCATTATCAAGGATTTAAAAGACTATGCCAAAGAAAAAGTATTGACCTTCAAGTTAATGCTATTAAAAATATAATTTGATTCAAATGAATGGAATTGAAAAGAATGTCTGCATAAAGTGCAATATTGTCCTAATTAACAGTGCATTAACATGCAGAAGCAGAAGGTCAGAAGCATTAATGTATTCACAGGAAAAGAATGACCAGAAGTCACAAATATTTAAAATATTAAATGAGTTTAAAACTCTGATGTTATGCAAAAGTACATTTTATGTACTCATCTGCTTTAGCAAACAGAAGCAAAATCCATTCACCCCCCCCTAAAACCATGATCTAGTTGAGGCTTTTTAACTTCTACTAGTAGCAATCATTCCTCCTTCCCCCTCCCCCCTTCATCAGATTTTGATAGCACGAAAAGCTCTGTACTGGGTATATGCAATATGAAGAATATTATTGGAAGAAGTTGGAAAAAGCATAACCTGTCTATTGTCTTTAATTCCGCTATTGCCGTAACAATTTAACTTGAAGTTAAAGCTGTATCTTAGTCAAAATCTGTCTTCTTTAATGGCTTTGTGACTTGACTATAAAAAGGAGCAAAGTATCTGTTAGCCTCATTTGATTGTCTGTTCCAGTGATTGATTGCTAAAGGTTTAAATTTAAAGCTAAATTTGGAATTTTAAATTTTCTGGCTTTGGGTTCTAGCCATTCATGCTTATTATATTTCATGCTTATTATACTATCAGTGTAGTATTGTAAGAATATTTAGGCACTTAAGCATATCGCTTTACCTTTATGGTGAACCAAAGCAAATCCAGACCTTTTAGATGGCCACTCTAGGGATTTTTGCCTGGTCATGAAACAATGAGGCTCTTAAGATACAAAAAATTTAGGAAAGTCATTCGTAAACTGCCTGTGTTGCTGAGCTGCATCTGAAACTTACTAACTTATTAAATTAATTATATTTATTAGAACTATGTAATGAAATAGTCACAAGCTTCCTTTCCATGCAATTTTCTAATCTTTGTATCACCTCAAGACCAAAAGCAGACCTATAGGTCTTGTCATTCATCTCTATGTCAGCTATTTCCTAGCTTATGTCCGGCCTCCAGTATAATAAAGAGCAGAGTTTACTGCCCAGATTTCTGAACAAGAGACACAGTAACAACAGAGGGTTTGAGTCTATAAAATTTGTTTTCTTTCCATTTTCTAACTCTGAAAACAAGCAAATAATAACAACTTCTTATAATGCATTTCTGAATAGCTCAAATCAGAACAGTCAAAAATCTCTCATGCTGCAGCTTGTACAAAATCCCCCTGAAAGCAAGCATGCCAGAATGGTACACAATATTCTATTAAATTTGTATCTAAGTCAAGTCACTTATTTTCACTTGCTTATTTTTTTGCACTAGCCTGATTTTTTTTATAGAAGTACACTGGGCAGTTATGTTATTTTTCCATGAAGACATTTAAAATCTATACAGACTCATTGGTGCAGAATACTTTTTTTTTTTCTTAGGATAGGTTGCATCAGCATTTTGCTGTATTCAAAATTTTTTCCTCATAGCTCCCAGCTTACAAAGTGAAGGAGGAACTGCCACCTGTTGGGTCACAAGATATAGGAAACCATTCATGGAAATCACTCCTTCCTGCAAGGACTCATCCATAGCTCTGGTTTAAATTTTGTCAATCAGCAAAGGTGATTAAGGGACTGGAGCATTTCTTCTATGACGAAAGGCTGAGACCTGTTCAGCCTCAGGAAGAGATGACTGAGAGGGGACTTCATCAATTTCTGTGAATATCTGAAGTGAAGGTGTCAGAGGATGGAGCCAGGCTCTTCTCAGTGGTGCCCAGCAATAGGACAAGAGAAAATCTGCAGAAACTGATGCACATCATGAAGAACGTCTTAACTCTGCAGGTGACCGTGCAGGTGATCGGAACAGATTACCCAGAGAGGTTGCGGAGTCTCCCTCACGGGAGATATTCAAGAACAGTCTGCATGAAATCCTGTGCCATGTGCTCTTGGATGACCCTGCTTGAGCAGGGAGGCTGGACCAGATGACCCACTGTGGTTCTTTCCAAACTTATTCATTCTGTGGTTCTGTGAATCTGGGCTTTCCGTGTGCCATCAAGCAAGACTGAACCAAGAATTTAATCTAGAGAAGCATTTAGTTCCATGCTTTGTCTTTTTTAAAACAAAATGGAAGCTAACAGCAGAATCAGGAATTCAAACTACTGCCAATTTTGTTCATATTCTGCTCTGGCAGCAGCTGCAATTCTATGCTTTTTCATTTTGAGCGTTTGTGACCAAGCTGCAATTGAATCCTAGATTGTTAGTAAAATGTCTATTCATAAATGCGCACCTTCAGTATTGTTAAATTGCCAATAGGTGCTTTAGATTTCTACTTGGAACTTTATGTGTATTATAGAAATAGTATGCTCATAGAGGATAAAAGCACTATTGGTGCATAAAGCTGTAACGATTCCAGAGAAATAAAAAACTGTCTGGGAGCCACAGCTCATAAAGGTGCTAAAAAGCAGAATCACTAAAAGTTACAGAAAAAACAGCAGAACTGTGATACCTATGGAGGTATTTTTCTATAGAATTGAGAATGTGGAGCAGAATCTTCTTTAGACTCTCTAAACCTACTATGCACAACCTTTTCACCATTCACTTCTGCATAAAATAAGGGTATATTATTTTACTCTGCAAACAATCTGTGATGAGCAGAGTCCTCAGTTAATACCTCTTGTCAGTGTGCAAAATGACAATCAGTCAAAGGTAAGTATCTATGGGGCAGAGAGGACGTGAGGGCAGGAGTCAGAATGTGCAACTAATTTATTATTCCAAGGATGTCACACAGTCTCATAATATTTAGCACTAAATCCAGTTTTGATAGTATGGGATTTTTTTAAAGGAAACTTTCCAGGGAATTAAAATGTCCCCTTGCTTTCTGCTAAGTAAAAAATACTGATTTAGTCAGATGTTCCTTATTTAAATATAATCTTCTTTCTCTTTCTCCACTCTCTCACCTATGTGAGAGACTGAAATGTTAATGGTTAATGACTCAAACAATCGGCCATTTGCAAAAGCAGTGGGTGCTTTGCTGACAACGTGCAAGCAAACAGCCCAGGTGCAGAGGGTGTGAGCACCAGAGGACGACCACCAGAAATCACCCTCTCTTTAGCAAGAAGCTGGGATTTGAGCCAGGTAAGGGAAGCAGTTGATAAGAAGAAAATTTCATAGTTGATATGTTTAATAAGTAGACCCTTGTACTTTTTTTGGTATTTCATTGTATATGTAATTATATGCAGGACTAATTAGCAATGGCCCAGTTGTGCCTCAAGGCAGACTTTCAAAAGATACCAGTACCCAAACTGGGGCCAAATTTTCAAAACAGCTGTGTTCTCACATAGATGCAGATAAATTGTGTCAACATCAACATCAAGTATCAGCATTCAAACACATTAAAATTAACAACGATAATTGAAACAGATATAAAAATATAAATAAAAATACATGTGCAGAGATGAACAAGAATTTTAATGTAGATATTTAGCACTGAATCTTATCCATCTTAGATCTTAGATTAATATGTGGTCAAAAAGTCAGTATATTTGCTAGGTAAAACTTGTATATGAAGAGGGAACATAGTATTTTTGCAACTGAATGTAGTAACTAGATTTGGAATCCTTGAAATAATCACATTTAGAGAATTTATTTCTCAGTAGAGGAAATTTTATAAAAACATTAGAAAGTGTATTGAAAGAAACTTCAGTATGGTGCATGAAAACATTTGGGAACAATTTGTAAAGTCCTAAAGCACTCTTTGTCTAAGTTGGGAAGCTAAGCTAAAAGAAAAATATTTATTTAAAGATTATACTAGTAAAACAGAAAGCCATCTGACTGAAAAATAAATATTTAATTTAATTATAACTTCACTTATCAGACTAGTCGTTATAGTTTTGACTACTACATTGGAATTTGCTTGTATGCTTTCTTACTAAACCAGTATCAGCATCAATGAGTTCAGTCTTGTTTATAAAATATAAGCAATTATTTTTTATAAATTTCAATCTTTGTATTCCAGTTAAGTCCTTGATCTTGAAAAGAATAACCAAGCTACATGTTACTCCTTTGCAGATGCAAGTGTAAGACATCTTAGAATATTATTTGACTTAAAAATCTATTGGTGGAGAAATGGTAGTTGATGATTGATTAACAAATTAACATTTCCCAAGTTAGACCAGGAAATCTATTAGAACTAATGATTAAAAGAAGCTGTATACTAATAGCTGACATAGTCATGAAGGCTCTTCCAAAATACTAAGAAAATTGCTTCAAATCTTTCTATACAATGATCTTAATCTTGACTGAATTAAGGCATTTTATAACAGAAATCTGTTTTAGTCATGGGGCATCACTTGCTTTACTCAGGCTTGTCATCGTCTCCAGCATTACCACAAATTGTATAATGCAGAATCCCAGAGAGGGAACTATCCTAGCATTGTCCAATACAGACACTGTGATACCTGTTTGGGTTTGTACTACTAGAGTACAGTGCAGAATGGTGACATTGTTGTAATATTGGCAGAGTGAGAGAAAAATATTTACTATCCAGTCTCATCAGTAATGTAACAGAGGGATGAGACAACTGATATCTCAGTGTGTTTTAGCTATCATTCAAAATGATCAAAGGTAAGTAAGAACTAGGGTACCATGATATCACCAATTAGTCTGCAAAATCCAGTGCAGAACTTAGAAACTGAGTGGTGGTGAAAGGAAGGTACAAGTTTCCTGTGGATAGACCTTAAAATCATGCTTTTGTCTAGCTTCTATACACTGGAATTTATACATTGAAATGAGACTCAAAATAAGTGAATTTACAAGTGGATGTACTTTCCACTGTTATTCACTTCTTTTAGGCATCTTAGGTGTGAATCCATTTGTCTAACTTTAGATTTCTACATCACAGATGTCTTATCAGACTAGGCTCCATGGAGAAGAAAAAACCAAATACTTTTTCGGGGCACCTCATCTGTTCTAGACTTTAGGATAAGATTAATTATACACAAAGTGCTTATTTTTCTCCATTACATTTTCTCAATTACAAAAGGGAGCGAGTTCAGATGTATACACCTTCATTGTAGACATATGCATTTGGTAGGATGAATTCCACCTTTTCTGTGTTTTATAAAGAAGGAGAAAACAGCAGGAAAATCCTCTTCTTGTTTCACTGATGAGCATGCATGAGGCACTGTGTCATTAAGGAATTGGTCCTCTAGTAAAAGCAAAACATAGCATTAGCTTTCCATGTAAATGAAGCTTCAGTAAAAAGGATGGGTTACTGAACTTGCATTAATACACTGAACAGTGACAATGAGCAAATGCCACACTGTAGAGCAAGGACCTTGCTTTGACTGAATTACAGAAAAGGTGTTACATGTGAAGACTTTTTTGAAAGTGGGCTCCTCTAGCCATGTTTTTTTTCTATAGAGTTGCACAAGAAAATTTTTCGTCCACACAGCCATTTGGTACAGGTGGGAAGAATATAATTTTTCTTTATTGGCATGGAATCCCAGGTCATTTTCAGTATTATTTAGCCTCTGAGAGTTTCTCTGCTCAAAATATAAAAACATTACAGTCTTCTGATTTATTTTTCATTACTGATACCATTACTGACAATATGAAGCATAAGGATTATGTCAGATCAAATTTCTGCATATTTTGTGTTCTGGATCATATTGTTCAAAAACCTATTCAGCCTGTTCCAGGATTGGCCAAGGTCAGAAAATAAGCAGTCTGGGTTCCTTATGTGCTCCTGTTCTGGCGATGGTTTCACATTTGAGAGAATGTAGTGGCTCTTGGTGCATGCCAGAGAGTAGCTCAGAGCCATTTGCAAACTGCTCTCAAGGCTGTATCTTCAGAACAGAATTGACATCTGTTTTATTTCCAAAATCCAATTGTAATCCTTACATGGGTTCAAAAATGACAGATGAATCATCGAAATAGAAATCATCCAAGGTAATTTTCAGCCTGGAGAAGAAAAGGCTCTGGAAAGACCTTATAGCACCTTCCAGTACCTAAAGAGGAATACTGGAAGGCTGGAGAGGGACTTCTTACAACATGATGCAACGATACTATAACAGGTAATTTTCCTCTTCAAACTGAGTATTGGTTTATATTAGATATTAGGAGGAAATTCTTTATTATGATGCTGGTGGAACATTGGAGCAGGGAAGCTGTGCATGCCCCATCCCTGGAAATGTTCAAGGACAGGATAGGGCTCTGAGCCTGGTCTAGTGGTAGGTGTCCCTACCCATTAGGTGGGGACTGGATCTCTGGGGTCCCTTCCAACTCAAACCATTCTGTGATTTTATGATTAGCCTAAAAAAGTACCCATTCTGGGTTTTGAAAGTTCCTCAAGTTTCTGGAAGAGTATTCTGGGGAAGTAGCAGCATATGACTGCTCTATCCTTGCAGGCTATAGGACTATGGTATGGTTTGTGTCAAAAATTAGGTAAAGTGGAGGAGGAGTCCTAGATGCCCAGACCCCAGGTTGTCTCAGAGAGCTTCACACATTGACAGTCTCACATGTTTTTACTGATCACCTCCACTGGGGCTACACAACAGAAGATTAGGGTTGCTTGTACTGATCCTGTGCCATGCAAAAGAAGTATCTCAGGGACACGCATAAAAAGAGAATTCTCAGCGAGCTGTTCTAGGTCTGCCGTATCCATATCAGAGGCATGGCAACAGAACAGCAGAATTAGGCTTGCTGTTTTTAAAATTACTATAAATAAAAGCTAAATACTGTCAATTTCTTTTGTAAACTAGTAACTGTGGACCTGAATGACAAAAACTCAGCCAGACTTTAAACCCCTATGTTCCTATCAATTTCAAGTCATGCTGCTAAGTCACACTATTTGATTAAGTGTTCTGAGTTAATTAAAAGTGATGGGAAAGAGATATTTTTTTTTGTCCAATAGTGTCAGCCTCTCTTTCAGCCAACCAAATTATAAATGGTTGAGCATGTTATTCAACCTCCTACAAGCTGTCACTCAACTTGAAGAAATGCCATTTTTTCCCAACAATAACTTGTGATTCTTGGACATATGGTGTCTCCTTCTATAACTGCATTTGATCTTGATAAAGGCCAAACCATTAAAGATTTTTTTTTTTTTCAGGAAAAAAATAGCCCAAAAGAAAGGTAATGTTTGTTTGAATGATACACCAGTATCATCAGGGTATCAAAGACTTAAATATTTGAGACAAAATCGTGTCAGGTAGAGATGAAGATTTTCAGCTTACTCTTCTGATTTTAAAAAGCGTGGTTTTTTTCTTTTCCTAGAGTACGTTGAAATTCATTGGCTCTGAAGATGTGTTTGTATCAGGACTGGATGGGTTTTTTCCTTGTAAATGGGTCTAGAACAGAGTGTTGCCTTTGCCTTGAAAACAAAGTCTACAGTTGATATGTTTTCCTGATGATGTGACCTGAATCACACAGACATATAAGATTTCATTTCCAACTACAAATAGTCTTCACAATCTCTATGTAAAATGCCTTGTGTAGATGATTTCAAAATGAGTGTATCTGGTCTGGCTGAGATGGAGCTAATTTTCCCCATAGCAGCCTTCACAGTGCTGTGCTTCGTATTAGTAGGTAGAAAGGTGTTGACAACACACCAGTGTTTTAGCTACTGATGGGCAGTGCTGGCACAGCATCAGCAATATCTCTCCAACATTCTTCCCCCACTCCCTGAACAGTAGATTGGGGGTGGGCAAGATCTGGGAAGGGGACGCAGCTCGGATCACTTGCCTCAACTGACTGAAGGAATTTTCATACCATATGCTGTCTGCTCAAATAAAAAAGTTAAGTAAAGGGAGCTGGAAGTGGAGAGCTTTCGTTATTTGCAACATTTGCCTTCTCAAGCAGCTGTTTCACATACAGAAGTGCAGCTTCCCAGGAATTGGCCAGACATCATTTGCTGATGGGAAAGTAGAGAAGAAATTCTTCTCTTTTTTTCTTCCTTTCTTATGCCCACAACTTTTCACTTTTAGTTTAGTAAACTGATTTAGCATGACCTATACATTGTTTCCTGTCTTATTTTCTCTCCTCTCTCCAGCTGAGAAGGAGTGATGGAGTGTCTTGTTGAGCACCTGGTGCCCAGCTAAGGTCAACCCATGACAATGAGTCACAGAGCAGGGTTTTTAAAACAAAAGCATGTACTGCTAGCAAGTCTTGGTGATACTATAAACACAAATACTGTGGGTTTTCTTGTTTTGACTTAGCATACTAGTTCTCATTCATGTCTTTAATTTTTTTTGGTGCAGGACACATTTGAATCATTAGGCAGCACTAGTGTGACAGAAGAGTTCATGGCTTTTGAAAGATTTGTTAGTCATTTAAAAATTATACCCCCATGTGTGATTCTTCTGGATGACTGATGTCACAACATTTCTGCTTGTAGTCTTAAAAAAAAGCACCCAAAGACAATGTTCTGCCTGTCCTTAATTAATCTTTAAATCCTTCAATGGGGTTGACCTAACTTACAAAGTCGCTTGCTTGCTGTGTGGCTGTAATATCCCATGGCTATAACAATACAATTATTAATCTTAAAAGTGAAGTTTATGTACAGAAAACCAGCAACTCGTCCGTGATTTTAGAACTCGCTTCCATGACAGATCATAACTACCTCAAGCTTCACCATTACTGTTATATGTTAAACCTACTTTTTATCCTAACTTTATAGTAACAATGTCATAAAATCACTTCTCTGAAGTGGGAAAAGCTTCAGAGATTTTTCTCTATGTGTTTAATATGCAAAGTATGACTTTATGATATGAAATGAATTGAATTTTGGCTCAAGAAGTTTGTATTTTGGACAGCAGAAAATGTCTTATTAATTAAACTGAATGCAGAAAAATGTATTGATGGAAAAGCAGGGTAGGTCTGGGGTAGAAGAAATGCTGTAGTGTCCCTCAATCTTTTGAGAAGGCTAAGGAGGAGACCTGGACAACCCACACATTGTTTTTCTCATTCTACCTGGCATCTTTATTGAAGTCAAGTTGTTTCATAAGAACAGAGCAGAGGCTGCTGTATGTCTTCCTGAAGCCAAAGAACAGATCCTAAAAAAGGAAATTCTTTCCCTGAAATGAGGTCAGGAATGTTATGAAAACACATCATTTTTTATTGGCACAAAAATCTTGTTTCAGGGTGAGAGGTTGCAGAAGATGTCTTGGTCTTGTGTCTTAGAGATTCAGCCTTAGGAAGATAGATGGGAAGTCTCAGGTGGAAGGCTGAGTGAGACCAACTGGCAAAGACAGCTGGGTGTGAGCCAGCAGTGGCTGCTGTGATGCCAGGATAGAAGCATAGGGAGCTTGCCAAAGAGGGAGGTGCAGCTTCTCAAAGACAACCTTCCCCAGCTTGGCATCTGTGGCCTTCCCTTTTCAGAAGAGAAAAATTAATTTATGATGGGTTGGAGTTTTGTGTGACTCATTCTTTTAGATCCATCAGGGGAATTCTTCGGAAAGGGTCAGGGACCCAGCTGATGCTCTTTTAGTCAGATGGGGAATAGTTCCTGAGAAGGATAGTGGATGTTACTTGGCTGCATCTCAAAACCTCTGGGAAAAGCAGATTCAGCCAGTAGAAAAAGAAAGGACTGAGGATTTAAGGGAGCAGTGCCTCTATTGTCATGTAATGCTGAATTGCCAGAATAAAACTCGATTTTCATCATATTTTACAATGCACTGATTGTATGGAATCTATCAGTGCAACAATAAGTTATGCCTTCATCCTGATTATAGCACATTTTGTATAAGTGACTAAATGAGAGGCTAAAATTGCTGTGGCATAGGGATTTATATTACAATAGATATTTTTGCATAATGCTATGGTGACGCTTCAGCTTTCCCTGACATCCACATCTTTAGAATCTCCTGTCAAAGGATTCTGAATAAATACTTCCACTAGAGGAGGACAGCATTGACAAGATGGGAGTAAAAGAGATGCAAAAATAGACAAGCCTATAGGTCCTAGGAGCTATATTAGGTAAAAATATGTAAAAGAAAAATGGGAGAACCATCTTAATGCCATTATAATTTGGAATTTTTGTGTACAAGAGATAAAACAAAGGAGAAAGGAGAAAGATTAGAAGTCAGAATTTTCAATGTAGGAGTACTCACAGACACACCTCTCTTCAGGAATGCATTTCCTTTGATTGTTACTGTTTGTTTTCAAACCAGCAAGACACCTGAACACTTAAAATTTGTGGGTTTAAACACAATCCTTCTCCAAACTCTTTCCAGTAGAAAATACTTTTTTCTGCTCTTCTCCGGAAGACCTGTCTAAGATATGAAAATTTTTAAACATTTATCACACTTCCTGAAATATATCTAAAATCCCCACTATTGAGTAATTAGAGCAGTAGTGAACATTTAGATGCAATTAAGAAGATGAGAACTTTGTCATGATAATTAGTCCAGCATTTTGCAATACAGGGGGAAGGGAAGGGAAGGGAAGGGAAGGGAAGGGAAGGGAAGGGAAGGGAAGGGAAGGGAAGGGAAGGGAAGGGAAGGGAAGGGAAGGGAAGGGAAGGGAAGGGAAGGGAAGGGAAGGGAAGGGAAGGGAAGGGAAGGGAAGGGAAGGGAAGGGAAGGGAAGGGAAGGGAAGGGAAGGGAAGGGAAGGGAAGGGAAGGGAAGGGAATCTTGTCCTGGAAGAGGTCCTGTGATGTCCTGTCTTTAGGGAGCTTGTAATCAACTGGCAGCTGTAGTGTTGTTTGCAATAGCCACCCCTCCATCTGGAGCTTTGGCAGTTTTAAAATAATTAAATATAAATTGACCTAGAAAGTAAGAAACAGAGAAGTTTTCAGACTGGTGATTAGGGGACTCACCTGAGAGAAAGGATGCCTGGATTTTGGACACTACTGGATGCAGGTTTACCAAAATGGGTGCATTAAATTGCAGGGAAATAAGCAGCGCGGTATCTGCTCTCCTCAGGAAAGAGGAAATACAAGCTGATGGTGTGCTAGAGGATGTTAGCCACATATGCAAGCAACAGAAAGTAGACCTTGTTTTCAGCTTCTGGAGATGAACAGAGACATTTCTCAGATCTCTGACTTTGACTTTGTACTGAAATGAGAAGTGTGTGCAGTGAATCCAAGCTCCATCTACATAGGGAGCAGTGGTCACTTGAGCATAGCTGATCAACTACTTCAAAGCTTTACAGCATGTCTTTCCTCCTGAAAGTTGGCTATTGACAATAGTAATAGCTGGCAGGATCTAACTGTTCAGAATCACTGGCACGTCACCAAGAAACAGAAAGACTGCTTAGAGTGGATTTGGATGTATTGTAAACGAAGCAGAATATATAATGCCTTAAAGTCAAGGACAACTGTTCTTTCTGCAGAGGAGCTAGATGAGGCAAGAAGGACTTATACAATCACTTGAAATTATAAACATTCACAGCTAATAAGAAAAGAAGCCCAGAAGCAATGAAATTTGAGATTAGCCAGGCAGCAATTATCCCAGTAATAATACGGTATGTGTTTCTTCTTTACTGCTCTTGTGTGGATTACAAACGGTTTCTAAAGCAGAGCTGGATAAGCCTGGGAATATTGTACTTATACTCAGTTTAGGAGCCAGCAGGAAAATCTACAGGGACTTCAAATCTCACTGAGGTCCTTGCTCAGCCTTATAGACAGGAAAAAATAGCAACAAAACATTAAAAGCTTAACAAGGAAGAAATAAAACCTGAGAAAAAAAAACTTCCTGGATTTTCCCTGTTGAGCTTGCTTATTAAGTGGACCAGATCCTTCATTTCTGTGTCCCCACTCTAATGACCTAACAGCCTGCTTCTTCTGCATTGTCTTTTACTGTATTTATATAATTACTTAAAGAAAAAAAAACCAGAAAACTGACTTCGTCTCCTTCAACAGAATATTCACCAGAATAATCTGTTACTGTCTTCCCTTTAGCTTTTCCTTTGCTTTATCATCAAAGTGCTATAATGTGCTACACTACGATCTAGGTACCATGTCAATTTATTTTTGTCCTGTCTTTACTGATGAAGAAATATTTCCCATCTCATTTAGTTTTCCTATTGCCAAAAACCAATTTATCTTCCCTCCAGTCTGGAAAACAGAAATAATTGTATTGATCAACCTTGGAAAATCTGAAATGACATGTTTTACATGTCACGTGAAAAGGGGAGATTTCTTCGACCCTTAGTATTCAATCTGTCTGTCAGTGTCCCAAGTAAGGCATGACCCTTGTGCCCAACCAGTCTGTCAGTGTCCCACTACGGGGAGCCTTCACTGAATAGTCCTGCTGGATTGGAGGGTAGTTGGACTGACTTAATTAGGGATACAAAGAAACAGCATAAGAGCCCTCAGCAGGTCTTCCCACTTTATGACTCAGTGGGTCTTCTACTTTATTTGAGTTACCTGCTGCTGGCAACTGCCAGCACCCACAAAGGACTTGCACCAACAGTCTACAGAGTAACATCCTTTATTAATATAAAGATGTGAAAGATTAAGGTTCAAGAATTGTTGGTGATGGTATCTGACTGCAAAACCACATTCAAACAATACACGGACAAGCTCTGATCCCCAGCAAAAGTATTTAGTGTTCACAGAGTGTGATTCTTACCCAATAGGTGTCTTTATGGGGGAGAAGACAGGTTCAGCCTGTTGACTGATCCCAGTAGTCAGACAATGGAGTTTTCCCTAACTTTCTCCCGTTTTCAACTTACTTTTATATTAATTCTTTAACTGGAGCTTGAGTGACTCTAGTCATACATACCTTTGTTGCTGATTGATGTAAAATTCACTTTGCTCTTAAAAATATAGTCAATAAAATATAGAGCACTTCCTCAGTGAGGGTTGGTTGTACCTTGGAGGTGGGTAACTTTGGGATGGAGATGTGCATTAATATTACAATTATGCTGTAAATGAGCCAAGTTTATCTGAGGAGAGTTATTTTATTGCATAGGTTGGTTCAGCAGCAAGACATCTTCTCTCTATCTCTCCTTGTTGACAGTTATTGTGCAGTTTATTGGCTGCAAAGTACCATCGAGTTCCCTTCCCTGCACGGATTTCAACAGAGCCTGGCCGTGGTGCTTCTACTCTGCTCCACCCTCCATTCCATCCCCCTTAGCAGGTGCTTGCAGCTACAGATTGTGTGTCTGGGGAATCATCATGGAATAGGTTCCAAGCATGCCAACCACATTCCATCCAGGGAGTAGTATCTGTATTTTACCCTATAAATTCCATATTGTTATAATTTCTGTTAGGATGTGAACATAACTTCTCAGTTTCCTCAATGTCTATAAAGGTAAAAATATTTGGTTTGGAGAATTCTAATCCCAGTATCAACCAATCTAAAAGTTTTAATCTAAAAGTCATCATATAGCACTGAAAAATGGAACTTTTTTTTTTTTTCCTGATGAAAATTGTGAATCTAAGCAATATTTCATTTTCTTTTTGGCCTGTAAGCTTTGGAGTATAAAGGCTGTGGAATTTTGAATGGGTGTGCATTTGGCTGCAAATATTTTGACAATTTTCTGGTATTATACTTGGTAGAAATCACAGCATCTGAATTTGTAATCAATGAAAAGTGCTGAAAACACAACAAAATGAGCAAAAGTCAACAGATGCCGAATACAGATGGAAAGGAATTGGCACACTGCCTAACACCTCATACCTATTATTGAGTAGCTATTTTGTCTTTATTTCCTTGTTTTCCTCTTAACAAGATCGCTCTACCAGCCTTGTAAATCACATATAACCAGAGGTTACATGGCATTAAGGTCCCTCAGAGTTTAGTGCTCAGCTACTTCCCTGGGGCTCAAGGAGGGAGCACTGCCCACCTAAGGGCTGTGCCAGGAGTCCCCTGTGCTGCCATGGGACACCCTGCAAGGGTTGAGGTGCTGCCACAGCCCCTGTGTTGGTTTGTCTGTTGCTGCATTTCACTGCCTAACATATCAGCATAGCCTGATGCAACTTTCAATGTTGCACTGATTCACCAAGGAGTGGTAAATGAGGACTCCAAGGCTTGGATATGAGCTGTTGTAATGAACGAGATTATCGCTATTAGAGCCAAAATGGACAGATATGTCCCTCTTCTCTTACTTAAATATATGTGATTAATACTTTTCAGCCTCTTAGAGAGCTTATTCTTTGCCACTCGGACACAAAATAAAAGTTGGTTGATTTGTCAGTATTTATTAAATCCCCAAAGAAGTAACTGTCCAGAAAGTTTAACAGCAATAAGGGGCTGAGTGTGGGCTTTGAGTTTCCTCCAAGGAGTAATAATCTGCTCTCCCTTGTGAAGCCTTTCTTAGGAACCTTATAGAACCAGGACAGTCAGCTTGCCTTAAATACTGGAACCTACCTGAATGAGACCTACCTCCAGTCTCTAATAATCATTATCAGGAATGTGGTTGTTTTGCTTCAAAATATTAACAATAAATATATTCATAATATAAAAAAAAAAAATCTTTTGTGTCTCTTAATTCCATCATTAAAGAACTTTAACTTTCACATATTGAAAGTTAAAACTGTGTGAGAAAAAAATCTCACAACGGTATTTAACCTAAAAACAAAAATAAAATTGAGAAGGACCCTGAAGGATATTCAGAAGAACAATACCCCTGACACTCAGACAAGCATTTGGGACACAGCTTTCTATATTTTGCAGTGAGATTACTCCAATCTTGGCTGTTTACTTTTCCTTTCATGTTTTGTGAATTATTAAATGTAGAATGATTTCAGGAGTTCTTTGACTGCTTCTACTTTCTTTTCCACCCTGATAGGCTCATAAGTTCCAATATTTGTTTTTCTGTTTCGAAAAGTAGTGCTTCTAGAGGGAAAAAAAGAAATGAGGTTCATAAAGTTAGCTCTGAAATCTCATTGCCAGTGTCAGTTATAATAAAAATGTCTCCATTACTCCCCAAAACCAGAACAGGGAAGAGGCTCTTAAGCAATAGAATTATATTAACAGCAGAAGCTGCTGAAAGCAGCAACTAATTAGCTTAGGGGTATTGCTGTAATGTATTACAGTGCTCTCCCATAATTTAGACATCTTTGGGTCTTTAAAGATACAAGGACATTTGCTATTTTGTTTCTTGTCAATTTGAAGTCAATGGAATGACCACTGACTTACTGAAAACAGCATTTTGCCAATGCTGATGCTTTTGAAAATTTCATCTTTAAAGCTGTGTGGAAGTAATTGGGTAAGCATGCTGGCATGGACTGGGGAAGGAAACCAAATTGCTTTTTAACACCATCTAATGCATCTAATGGGCTGTAATGGACAAGACTTAATTAGAATCTCTAAGGAATTGCTGACCAGAACAAAAGGGACCACTTTACTTTTAAGAAAACAGGTATTAATAGAAAAATAAATGCCAAAAAACCCAACAAAACAAAAATAATGTCAATAACTCTTCAGCATGGACCTCTGGGTACTTAAGAGACTCTAAACTTCTACAAGAAAAGTGTTGCACAGTGTCACCTTTCTGCCAACAACCAGTACAGAATAGGGATGAAACGCATGATTTATAAGATGTAAGGACATCACTCTCTATATTTTCAGGTAGTAAAGCTGTTATGATAAGCAAGTGCAACACCAGAATGCCTAGAAGTATGGTCAGGATGCATACTTTTGCTTTGTAGTTGGAACGTATCCTTGAAAGATTTCATAAAGTCTGAATATTCATTTCTGTTGGGAGAAGCTAAGGACCTTCTGGTAGAGCAAATTTAAATATTTTATTTAAGCTGTTTTGATTTCCTCTAAAATCGATGCCAGCTTGAGATGATGATACACAAGATGATACACAAAATCAAAAATTCCTTTCTGAGAATGTTTTACTATGCCATTTGCCAAATCAAGCACTTCCAGTTCTCATGAGCCTTAGAATAAAATATTCTGGGGTTTAAGCAAAAAGCATATGTCCTATTATGGATATGCCACTTTCTGTAAAATTGTATTTCAGCTGGTTTCTGAATAGGGCTAGCCTATTTCAACAATTTGGCTTGACAATAAAAACCCCCTTCATCTTATATTTTACCGTCCCTAATTTATACCATATAAATATGGTTTCTCTTGTTTAGAAGTAGTCCTATTGAACTAAATTAGCAAATAAAACAGAGCAACAAGAAACACATTAACTGTTTTTCCCCTGGACTTCTCACTGCACTTTCAGCCACTCAGCCTTACTCATTCTTGGCAATTCTGCAGTCACCCAGTTTTAAGTCAAAGATACCCAACATGCAGACCTTTCCACCTCATGTCTTGCTCCATCATATCCCCAGTTCACATTTCTTCTTTTCATTTACTGAGGATCTTACACCTTTCCCATTGTAAATAAATTCCCAACTGAATGAAAAAAGTGTTCAAATATCAGTGGCAAAAAAGAGAGCCCAAAGAAAATGGAGTCAATCCAACAGGAATGTGATATATATAATCTCTAACTTTCTGTATTTTGTGAAGTTAAAAGGCTTCTCATTGTAATACAATAACACACAATATCTTTGATGGTTTTGTACCTTCAGCGTGGCTATTTACAATAGAATCATTTTTGACTGGGATCTACAAAGCCTGAATGTCATAGGTACCTACACAATCCTGACACAGTCTGTTGCTGTACATGTCTTTGTACCTTATTCCAGGAGATACACAGATGAATTATCATGGAATCACAGGATGGTTTGGGTTGAAATGGACATTAAAGATCATCTAGTACCGACCCCATGCCATAGACAGGACTACCTTCAATTAGACCAGGTTGCTCACAGACCCATCCAACCTGGACTTGGACACTGTCAGGGTTGGGACATCGACAGCTTGTCTGGGAACCTGTTCCAGTCGTCACAGTAATAATAATAATAACAACAAAAACAACAATCACAACGATCAACCTAATATCCAATCTAAATCTCCCCTATTTCAGTTTAAAGCCATTACCCCTTGTCTTATCACTATATGTCCTTGTAAAAAGACCCTCCAACTCTCTTTTCCCCTCTGGATACTGGAAGGTGTGATAAGGTCTCCCTGGAACCTTCTCTTCTCCAAGCTGAGCAACCCCAATTCTTTCAATTTATCTTCACAGGAGAGGTGCTCCAGCCATCTGATCATTTTTGTGGCCCTCCTATGGACCCACTCCCACAGGTTCATGTCCTTCGTATGCTGGGGGCAAGTATTCCAGTCTGGGTGTGGAATTCTCTTTGAGCAGGTTTGAAGTGGGATTTTCATGCACAGAATGGCCTTAGAGAGTCCTGCCCTGGCCACTTTGGTAAAGCAGTAATAATAGTAATAATAATAATAATAATAATAGTAATTCACACTTTCCCTTGAATTAAAAACTTTCACATTTTCACTAATACCATACTTTTCTTCCATTGGTAAATAGAGCCAGTGTCACTGAAGCGCTCTATATGTTCTCACCTACTTTACAGAGAGACCAAATAAAAGCAAACTCAAAGGAAAAGGCCACTTTTCAAAATTTTATTGAAGTTTATTTGCTGGAACCTCCAAGAAAATAGAGCTTTTCAATATAAATATTTATGCCACAAACTGAGTCAGATCCTTTTCTTTTTATTATTCTGTCTCTTCTCTACATTTTTTTCTTTTTAAATGATTAGTGGCTTGCAGTGGTTCACACCACTATTTGGGTTGATGGTAGTAAATGATATTATGTCATCATTCTGACAAGACATTTAATATCTCTTCTTATTAATCATCTTCCACCTGTGAAATATTTCATTACTGTGTTTTTCATACATTGTATAAGGTTTTTTCACCAAATGAGAGACAATACTTGATCATTTTTCCCATGACCTAGACAGAAGGCAGTATTTTCATTTCTTATTTTAGTATGAATTGTGTAATGTAATTCATGGAATCAATAGAAATATTCAATACATGAATCAAAAATCAAGTTGTTGTACTTAAGAAAACAAATCCCCAAAAGCTGCATACTCATACCCCCAACAGAATTTATTGAGATAATACATTGCAAAATGAATCCTATTGAGAGCAAAGCTTTTCAAGTGGAGTTGCATATCGATCCTAAAAGAATGAATTTTGTTCTAAATGGTTCTGGTTTCATTTTTAATTTTTTGCTCTGTACATGTCAAAGAGACAAACCCAGAAGCGCATATCCGCTGCCCAACCTGGTGACATGTTTACCCTTAAAATTAATGGCAATGGCTAAAAATTTTAAAAGATTGCAGCCTAACATTTTGTATATCTCTCACTCCAAAAGTGCATCAAATTGACCTCTCAAACTACCAAATGAGCAAAATGCCATTCCAGAAAATGTTTCTAGTAGCTCTAAGAACAGAGCTGTTCTGCCTTGTAATTTTTAGCCAGAATTTAAGGATAGAAAGAACAGTCAGGTGATCCAGCTTAAGCTCTATCAAGAGCACTCTATTTCACCCAAGAGAGAAGCTGCAGTACCATACACTTTTGACATACTGCAAAATCCTTTTTGGACATGGCCCTAGTCATATTTTCTCTCTCTACATTTATGCTGAATTAGAAATTCAAAGTTCAGTGACAGACTGTTTCCTCTGGCATCTCCAAAAACAGTGATTCTGATACATCTCTATCATGGTTTAGCATAGTTTGGGTTTGTAGTTAAAGAAGGCTCCATCCATCTCTCACGTAAGTGATTCTTTGCAAAGAGGTGCTTACAGCTTCCTCTAGACCCAATAGAACCAATCAGCTGGCTAGTTTGAATATTGGCAGCTTTTTAAGCCACTTAAGAAGCTTGACACGCCTCTGTGATCCACATTTAAGAACGAACAAACACCGGGAAAGCTCTCTCGCTTCCGGCTTTTGGACAGGTAACTGGGGGCTCGCAGGGTCGGCCACGGCACAGCTTGGCTGAGATCTCAGCCGCTTCTGCTCGCTGGACACCCGGCACAGCCCCCTCAGTGCGGGCCGGGCCGGCCGGGAGATGGCCGCCCCCGGGGCCACGCGGCCCTGCTCCACCCGCGGCCCTGCTCCACCCGCGGCCCTGCTCCACCCGCGGCCCTGCTCCACCCGCGGCCCTGCTCCACCCGCGGCCCTGCTCCGTGCGGGCGGGCCAGCAGCACGGCTCGGCCGGGCCGGCCCTCACCCAGTGCGGCCAAAATTCATCTGAGGCTGCTGCCCGGCAAAGATCGTGTGACCAACAGCGATAAGCGAATTCCAGCTGCGGGGCCCGGGTGGGATGAACTCTTTTTAATTGAACTCTCTTTAAAACTCTGTAAGTTTCCTCCAGAACAGATGAAGCCCGCAGACATCAATCCTCTCCCAAGTCAAAGGAAAGGGAAGGGTGAAGGCATGTGAAGAAAACACCATAAAGACACCAAAGTCAGTGAAGAAGGAAGAACTGAAACCCCAAGAGAGGAGAAAGAGGAGATGCTTCAAGCCTAGAAGCTGAAATTCTGTTGTAAAGCTATGGAAGTGATGGACTATGATACATCAGAGTACCTGTTGTAATTTTATGAAAGCATGGGGGGGTGGAGTGTTCAAACTGCAATTGTGAGCAAAAGTATCTGTGCTGAAACAAGCAAATGTTGAAGTATCTGTGATTTGATGAGAAGCTTGAACAGAGAGAGATGAAAGTGATGAAGACCCTTGCTCCCAAGGAAGAAGAAGACCTCTGTTCCTAGAGATGAAGGTGCTCCCAGAGATAGGTGAAGAGAACCTTTGCTTCTGAACAGCTCAGCCTTAAAATGGTACCCCAGTAGCTCAAGATTGAACCCTTGAAAGGAGTTGTGGGGAAAGCTGTAAGACAAGGGAAGGGACTTTCACATGTGAGCAGAGAACCAACCCGGGCAGCTGTCTTGCTGTGACACTGAAGCCATGAGAGAACTGTTTCTTGTGGAGATGTCTCCATAGCATGAGCAAGAGAGACTCCTATCCCTAAGAGAACTGAAAAAGGTTATTACAGAGGTGGTAAACTGACTGAAAATCTTGAGGGTTGTCTTTTTACCTTGTCAGTGGCAGAAGGGAGAAAGGTGGGGGGAAGAGAAGCGTTCTGAAGGTTTAGTCTGACTTTTTTTCTTTCTTTTAGTTCTGTTAATAAACTTCTTTATATTCTTTTAAGTTTTGTGCCTGCTTTGCTTTTTCGTAATTCTTACCTCACAGAAGAAAATTGTCACATTGCGCACTAGCTCAAAGAGAGCCTGGAGGTCTAGCCGCAACCCAACTGGTCCCAGGTGGTCCACACAAAAAGAGAGGTTGCAGGAGGGGACGAGCTCCTCACCCAAGGGAGCTGTCTCTGAGCAGGGTGTGAGGGCCCACAGGTGGAGGCAAAGAAGAGAGAGAGAGGGGACTCCCTGTACAAGTTCCACAAAGCAGATTTATTCATGTGAAGGAGCAGTGACGAAGATCCAAGATCTGAGGGTTTCCACAGACTTTATACAGGGGATAGGAAAGGTGGGGATAAGGGATACAGCCAATAGGATATGGGATAGGAGATGGGGTTGAGGTATAGGGAACCAATTGGAACAACACACAGGGGGGACTAAGGGAAGGAGCCAATGGGGTGTCGAGTGCAACAGAACTTTCCAGAACTCATACATGATCAACTAAGGTAAATGCATATTCATGACTTTATACATAAAATAGGGAGGGGAAAACACTAACCAATCATGTAAGAACATGTAGATCACAGAACTGGGGGATTATGGGTTCTCACCCTAACTGCAGAGTCAGTGGTTAAACTTTGGCACCTGATCACCAGAAGGGGTGGGGGTTGGGGTGGCTGCAGCCATTTGCACCACCACAGAAATTAAGGAATGGTTATTTGGAACCAAACCACTACTATCTCACATAGTAGTTTGATAAGAACTTGGATGTCTGCAGAAAGTTTGTGTATTTGGTACCGTCACAGGATACAGAAGGCAGTGGAGAACAGGTGAGCTTAGTGTATGAATCTCTATGTACAATAATTGTTCTGCCTCTCTCTTCAGTCCCTGAAAGCTTCCAGTAAGTCATTACACTCAATTTTTGTATGCTGTGTTTGTACCTCTGTGTCCACTTATTATGAACCAAGCTGACCAGTTTAGGCTTCATCCCTGACTTCTGGATGAGTTCAGTTTGATCAGATGACTTATGCCTAAATTCTGCTTCATCTTCCCCCTTTATTTAAATAAAAAGGTTTCATTAGTTTTTCCTGCCATGAGAATATACAAAGTGATCCTGTTGAGGTGGCTAAATTCTACTACAAATTCCTGCTTTCCAAGAAAGACTCATCCTCTTGCTCCAATCCATGTTCTCTGTTTCCTAGTACATTGTCTTGGAGGTTACTGAATTAAAATGTCATGATTTAATTTTTAACTCAGAAAGTTTTAAAAATAAGATTTTTTTCTAGTTACTAGCCTATCAACTCCTGTGTTTATATGGAAATGTACCAGAAACTATTGCATGTTTGTCACAGAGATCACTAAGAAATATTTTGAGCATCCTTGGGGTAAGGCCTGTTTCCTGGGTTTGTATTCCAATAGCCAAGAATCTCCAAGGCTGAGTAGTTCCTGCTTATAAATCAGCACAACCAGCATATCTGGAATCCTTGGTAATTGTGAACAATAAGCATGGCTGTGAGACCTGAGAGTAGTGGTCTTCGTATGCCTACACTGTGTGGCTTCTTAGAAACATAATGGGAACACAGATGGTGGGATCGTGGACACAGTGCTGCACGTCTTTATTCTGTTTCCTTGAGAACAGCAATTCTTGAAATATTTAGATTTTTTCACTTTCAAGCAATAAAATCCTTTGTCTTACAATTCCTCTGGAGTTCCATTGGTGGTAGCCTCAGTAGAACTTGCCTTAAGTAGAACCAGATCAGTGCACTGAAACATACAGTTAGCCTAGACAGAGACCTAACAAATAAATGTAATACATCTGTTATTTTCACAAATGCAAGGCAAATCATTATTTCCCCTTGAAATTTTACCTCTCTAGTCCTTGAAATGTAGAGAGCAGTTGTGCACTGACAGAAGGCTGACCTGCATGCCCATATAGGTCTTTTCCAGCTCTTGCCTACCAGTCTGTTCCTGTCTTCATTGTTTGTGGGTAGCTGTAAGGTCTGTTCAACATTTATGATTCATCTTTAGCCTTTCTTAATAACAAGTTGCCAACAATTTGCAAGAAAAAAGAAAAATATACTTGATTCAGTTTTACTCAGTCACTGTGATGTAAGTTTCTGATAAAATATCATCTCTCCTTGCTAGCATTTGACATTTCAGTTTTACTAGGGCTCACCCAGCAAGAAGAAAGTAATTCAAGGAATGAATTTTTGAGAGCAGAGAGAGATCTTCTAGAGGGGAAACTACTTGTCTGACAGTGACAAAACTACCCATTATCTACACCACATAATAGCTAGAGAAAGAAAAAGAATATTCACATCAAACTGTGCTATGTTACATAGTGTAATAGTTCTGAAGAATTGCTTGTGGCCCATAACTACAGCAATATATTCCAAGAAGGAAGGAGTGCTGAAAGTTGGAAAGAAGTTCAGCTTCCAGGTGGGAAGGTCTGAACTCCAGGCAGGACATTTAAACCTTTTTTAGATTTAACTGGCTCCCCAAAAGATTGAGAACAAAGATTCAGATCCCTTTACAAATTTCTTAGGTTTGTGTACCTCTAAGTAGGTATCAAACTGATTTTAGGCATTGTCCTTCATGGATCTTTCAGAGCTGGTGTGCTCAGTCAGACCAAACTTTGAAGGTCCAGCCTGTCACTTGTAACAGGAGCCCCTGGATACTGCATACCATAGTACACACACTTACAGTGGTGAAACAAATTCCCTGAAAATAAAAGCTCTTGGCAACCAGATAGTAGAAAAGGCTAATGAATCATAAATATTAAGCAGACCTTACATCTGCTTAGCACAGAGACAGTAACTAGGCTCCCAGAGCAGTATAGTCTTATTCAAACAGCACTCTGCCAAAGTTAATTAGCCTGGGCATTTTTCTGCACAGCTAATTAGCCTGATTGAAGCACCATGGTTATCCTCTGTTTGAAGCCAGTGATACCTCCATATTGCATGGATCTGGAATTGCTTACTCAGGACTTTATCTTATCAATAATTCGTGACACAAATCTATTCCTATTTGCTATTAATGATCATTCTACTCAGGGCATTTGCTCCTCTCATACTATACAGAAAGAACAAATACATTTATGTCAGTGTGCTAAAGCTGTACATCTAAATACTAAAATTTACTAAGATTTTTTTTCAGCATTTACCATGTATGTGCTTGCCTGTAGGCCAAATTTCATTCTAAGTCTTAATATTGAGATGCTGTCCTGAAATACGGATAACCAGCTGCCTCTTTAACTGACTGAATAAATCTTTATTTATTTTAAAATACATTGTAGCCTTAGATGTTCTTTTTTCTATGACTAATTATTTTGTGAATCTAATCAACACCTTGCATACAATTATTTGAAATGGTCATGAGTCCTGTGAGTTAAAGAAATTTCTTGTGAAAGGAATTTTATTTGTGCATTTTAAATAGCCTTTCACTTTTATGCCTGTTTCATGCATTGCAAGAAAGGTTAAGTGGAATCTCATTTGGCTATTTTCCCTTTTCTCTTCTTGCAAAGATACATTTACTACTCTAGTGTTCCTATCCTTTATGATTTTAAAATTGTACTTATGATATTTACTTCCTTATTTTTAACTTTCATGGTTTGTAGGATCATGGGAAAAACTTCAGGATTGCACATCCTGGTTGTGGAAAAATCTTTTTAAGTGGGACTTAAGTGTACTCTAAATAAAACCAATGCCTCTCTCCTGTAATCACCTCAGTAAATTTTATGGTTTTTAATTCATCCTTATGGCATTATTTCCTAGGAATGGAGGGAGAATGGTGCCTCTGCCTATACTGAACAAACCTGATCTGTTCACATGTGCAATATGAAGGAATTTCTTTGTGTTTCTCCCCTCTTTGTTATCCTTCTCTCAACACCTTCTGCTTCTGCTATAACCATTGCTCAGCCAATGTTCTGAGAAAATGGCTAATGTGAAAATGGCATCGCATTGTCAATTTATCTTTGGGTTGTACCATTGTAATATATACATATATCACCCATGTCTTCCCATTACTTTATATTTCACTGAGATACTGACTGAAGGTTTTATGAAAATGCATATAGTCTCTATTATAACAAGGAATGGAAAGAATTTGATATATTCCACCATGGAAGAAATTAATGAACAAGGTCAGAGACTAGAAAATGCATGGCCCTGCTGGAAGAAATGATGCCGTATTCCCTCATCTAACCAATGACAAATCTTGGCATGTCAGTGAACTGGGACAAAAAGAGCGAGGGGGATAGACAAAGCAACACACCCTAAAAGAAACCCTAGAACCAATCCTGTATAAAGCAGTAGGAATCTGTGAGTATGAAATGTGATGGTGGGAAGTACTATGGGACCTAAACTTTTCCTGGACATTCTTCCAAAGCAAGGGGAAGCTGAAGATACCTTTAACTTTGGGGGTGTAAATAAGAAAAGTAATTGTTCTTTGGCGGGCAGTTCTATCTTTCAAATGTTTTAAGCCCACTTCCACAGAATAACCTCAGTGTGTGTCCCACCCTTACATGAAGCATAGGGGAATGCTTCAAGTTCAGCTCTGATTATCTTCATAAGAACTTGGCAAGTGAGTTTCCACTGAAGTAATTAGAGGAGATGCACTGCTTTAAAGCAGAATTTTAGGACAATAATTTTCTTGCCAAAACATAGAGGCTGTTCTACAGGACAATGTATTAAATTAGATCATTATCTAGTGAACTGCTCAAAAACATCCAGTTCAATGTTTTCCAGATGTGACTTTCTCACAGTTTAGATTGATAAGAGCTTACTATAAAGAGGAGCTTTTTGAAAAAAAGGACACCAATCCATAAAAAAAAAATATATTAAAAAGAAAATCCAATTTGTTTTACCAACCAGCTCACACCATGGTTTTGTGGATAGAATCACAACCAATAAAAAGTGTAAGCTGAGTCTCGCCCCGTGTTTCTGAACCACTAAATCCAGGATTATTTTCCAATACTTTAGTGCAGAGTTTTCAGTTACACACAAAATCTATTGCCTATTTTTTCCTGAAGCTGCCAATTTTAAAAACACATCTATGAAACATCATTATTTTCCAAGTTTCTGAACACTGTGTTGCAAGATATGCAGCACCTTGCATGTATTATTTAGACCTTAGCTAGAAAACTACTGGCTAGTCAAATATATGGCTTAAATCTGCATTTTATACTAGGAGAAGTTTAAAATTTGTCATCCACATTACCAGGAGTCACAGAGTTAGTAACTTTTGATTGCTCAGAAGAAATATAGAAAAAGGTAATAAGAAAATTTTTGAACTTAATTTGACCTTGATTTGCCAGGACCAGTTATGCAACAAGTATGTTATTGAGCTAAGGAGAGTAGGAAAACTAGAGACAGATAAAAAGAGTACTGCTAAATAGTAAGGACAGCATCAGTTCATAACATAGTATTTCTTACTGTATAATTTAGTTTTTACTATCTTTTGATGTCATCTTTTTAATAAAACATAATTCCCAGCATTTTATATCTTGATTAGTATCTTCAACATTATGGTGTTTTTAAGAATGTAAAGTGGATATCATTCTCCTTCTTCTTTTCTTCTATGAGTTAAAGGTAAAAGTTTATACAAGTTACACAAATTACCAGATAAGTCAAGGGAGTTAAAACAAATCAATGATAATTTTTTGCAAAGACACCATCTCTTCTTGAGAAATTCTCCTGTCTGTGGACTTGTAGATGTTAGGAGATTATTTTAGATGCATATGATTACCTGGAAGGGTTTTCTTCAAGCACACCTTCTTCAACTAGTGTCAAGACACTGGACCTTTGAGTTTTGTGATGTAAACAATTTTAGTTGTTAATCTGTAGGCTGAGATCAGGCAAAACACTTTGTCATCAACTTAATTTCAGCACGAAGATATACTATTTATACTATTTATTTTGCTGGGACTGTTCATATATTTGAACACATACTTAGGTTCATTCTTTTAGCATTACACTAATGTGGCAGCTGTCACAATGAAGGTAGTCTAACATTTCTAAAAGCTATTGCTTTTACTCATTCATGTTGTTGAAGGGGTCAAACAAAAAAAAATTTAAATCCATGGTACTAATTAATGAAATGGCATTTCACATGCTTTTCTGAAGTAATTAATAGATAATATTTGTGTAATTATTTAACAGATTTCAGATTGCAGCTGGCATCTTTTAAATGTTGTATAACTATTAATTAAGTGTAAAATATGGTAAATTATACAGCAAAATGCTTGAAAATCTATGCCAATCTGCTGAATGTTTATATAAATGGTCTGTAAAATATCAAATGCTGTAAGAATTGCAACATTTTCCCATAAGAGATCAATCTGCCAATGGCATGTGACAAATTAACATAGTGATGTCTTCCATAATTAGTAAAAATCTATACATAGATACACAAAAATCTGTACATGTTTACATAGCGTTTTCATAGCAACGGTTGGGCTTTTTTTTTAATTCAGCTTACTATATGTGTGCATATTGAGTTATTGGCTGATACAGCATTATCAGGTATGTGTTTCTTTCACATGTATATTAAAAGGCTTTCTAAACAATCTAAACGACAGACCTTGAGTTCTTTAACTCTTCAGGAAGATGAATGGTGGGATTTGAAGACATTTGGCATTGGTTTGGGTTTTTCTCACTGAAACTGGCTGTAAAACCCCTATCAGTCCTGGAAGCTACAAATATACATGTGTTCAAAGTGCATTCAGACAAATATCAGGAAGGTAAATCTACTTGTGGGCTATTAAACGCTATGCCTTTGCGTGCAGTAATAAACTAATCAGAGAGATGGAGCTCTGGTCTGAGTGTCAGCGTGAGACAGCCAACACTGCTGAAATGTTAACCTGGCCTCTGGCACCGTTTAGGAGGGAGCAACCCAGCACTGCCCCCTGCTCACTCCCTGCTGCTGGATGCAGTTGTCCTGGCGGTATCCTGGGCCTGGGCCATTGTTATGTACAGCATTTCTAACAAGTCCAGTGGTGGTGTTGCTCATTGTGAGTAAACCCCACAAGATATGTCTGTTCAGTGCAGGACAGACACAAAGCCTGTACTTGGTGAAATCAGATGCTTCACTGTCTCTTTAGAAGGGATCCATACTCCTCAGAGCTGTGCCAGTGGGAAGATCTCCAGATATACAAAAAGTGAACAGAGGTAGGAAGTGCACCTTATCCTGGAGGTTCTTTTACTGCAAATGGGTTTCCCTGAAGTCTTTGTTAAGCTTTCATTCAACTCTAGACTGAGTGACAGGTGCGAGATATTCTCCCTTGAGGGTAGATTCTCTGAGGATAAAGCTGAGGTAAGAGAGAGACAAATTCTTGTGTAGAGTCAGCCCTCATTTCCCACTTCTTATGCCAAAATAAATAATAGACTCCAGTTGTCACTAATAAATGAATCTTCCCATATGGAAAAATCATATCCAAACAAACAAGTCAGACATACTTAGGAAGACACTATTTTGTATCTATTCCCACACCAGAAATGTGGCTTTTTACTCATACACAATCTGTGGGCATTCTTTAGCTTCCTAAACTAAAGAAAAAAAAAAAATTGAAATTACATGAAAGAAAATAATGTATTAGTCTTTGTCAAAAGACATAATGAAAGCAGCACTTTTTCATTACTTCTTTTCTTTCCAGTAAGTAAAACAGATTATTGCATCATTTGGCACATACTCATTGTTTGTAAATACTTAAATTGGTTTATATTAATCTGCATTGTTCAGTTTGCACTGCGCATGCACTGTGGAACTGAAACTGTTGTCAACACTGCCAACAAATTTTTGGTTCCTATTATTGCTCTGTACATGAGGTCAGTACTGGAAAGACAAGCAGACAAATAAACTTGTAAATATAGAAGGTCGAGCTATCATAGTTGTCATTTAAAGGTTTATATTTTTGTTGCACTTAGAAGAACCTTTCAAGCACCATTTTGTTTATTTGAAATATTTTTACTAAATATATAGAGTGTGATTATTGTTAATTATTGTTCTTTCAAGATGCCATGGAAAAATGATCCTTCTACTAACACCATGTCATGTTCTGTGCATTTTTCTTTTAGACTCTGTGCTAAGAAAAGTCATTCTACTATCAGAATGGAGTGATTTGTACCCTCAGTTTTGTGTGACTTTTCTCATAATCTCTATCTGTAATGACTTATTAATTTTATAAGAGAAGAGACTCTCTTATTCTGCAATATTTGCAAACACCAGTAAAATTTATCTCAACATTGACTGAATAGATGTACAGTGGTTTGAAGTGTTACTTAATGGCTTGTACTATAGGATCCTCCTAGACAGGGAGGAGGAACCTTCCACAAATCTGTCTTAGCCCTGATGTCTCGTACCTGACTCAGCAGGGCTCCTAAGCGTTTGTATAACTTTCCATATGTGATTAGTTCTGTTGCATTTTATAAAGAAAAGCTTGCTGTCACACATAGACATTTGTAAGAAATGGATTTTAAAGTGTTCCAAAGTTGTGATGTGAGCTACCCATTAACCAGTTTTTATAGGGGAGCCTACTGCAGTGAATACATACAACTCTGCTTTCCACAACATTTTCAGAAGAAACAGCTGATTCTAGAGAATACAGTAAAAAGGCTCCTAACATCATCAAAGAGATTTTGGTTGTAGTTTGGTTTTTTTTCTTATTTCTGAAGAATGCATTTTTTTGTGAATATTCTTCCACAATATTCACCTATCCTGGCCCCAGCCCTTCTACAGTAGTAATCTAAATACAAACATCACATTTTGAATTACGATCAAAGATGTACAAAGGCAGCTTTTAGCTCCAGTGGAAGGAGTTAATTTCATCACTGTGCTATTTCAAGGGCTTCATGATTGACAGTGAAAAGAAAGATTCTGATAATCAGATTTTTATATTAGATTGTTCATCATGGAATTGGTTAGAAAATCATGAATATGCATTTGTTTCAGTGGACTTGAAATCATTAGTTATCAAAATAATTCTTCTTTGTGGAATTCTGTAAGCCTGCTGAAGGTATCCAAGCGGAATATCCTGCAATTGCTTATTCTCCTTAATGAAATTTGGAGTCTTTTCACATCTCATGTAAATAATAGTAAAAGTAAATAACTTAATTAAGTTATTATTGGTGTTTTGTTCATTTTGTCTGAAGAGATAAGCTAGTCATGAGTAGGGGAAAGGGAGCATATGGGTATGGAGAAACCTGGGGACATGTGAATAAAGTGGTGACTATGTTATTAATAAAATTCAGGGCTGTTCAATTACAATTGGCTGTTTGCCAATTACCATAAACAGTAGAATTGGCTGAAAAACAGTGCTAATTAGGGAAAGATGATGAGAATTATAAGGTACTCTGAAAACCAGTGTTGAATGTACTGGATTATCTTTTTTTGTGAAAAAATATGAGACAGATTTCGCTTCCTGCTCTCCAGATCTATCTGTATACTATAGTAAATATCAGGAAAAATTGCTCAAGTTTCTATTTTGTCTGATTTAGAGTAAAGGTTTAATTTTGTAATCTACAAGCTCTGTGATATACCTACAGGTATTCCTATTACATGGGGTAATTCTTTCACTCCTTGCTCCAATAGCTAAATGAAATTGCTTTACTTCATGAAATTAACATTATTGTATTTTCATTCAGTTTGTTAATTGTTCAATAAATAACAGCAACAGTCCTAGAGAGATGTTACCCTATCTTAGAATGACTGCATCCTTAGCCATTCCTCTCTATTTTAGCCACACCTCTTGCCCCTAGAAAACAAGGACTGAGTTGAGCAGATCTCCCAACCTATTGCAAATGTTTTGCATTTTGCTTGTAAATTTTCTTCCTTACACTTGGCTTAAACAAAGTAATCACAAGATCACCTAAGTCTAATATGTTTGAGTACAGGCAGAAGGATGATATTTGTACCTATATATTTCCATGGTTCAACTCAGCAGATTTTGTAAGAAAGGAAGGAAAAAACAGTCTTTTCATATACTTTCTACGTTATCTTTTTTCCATTTTTTTTTATTTTGAGGTGGAACTTTGGCCTTACTTCTGAGTTCAACACAATCACAACTTTCTTAAAATTAAGTATTTCTTTAAGAGCCTCCTTAGTCATTTAAATGGAGCCTAGTTCTAAAATTAGGCTTATTACTGAAGTATCTGATTTTAAAACACATCAATTTAAGATGGATAGAACCACTTAAGAAAAGCTGATCTATCTTGACTTGGATCTAACATCAGGTCAGTCATTTTGATTACTCTTCACATCACCTCATTCAAGAGTTCTTGAATGTTGTCATTCCTATAAGTACTCTGCAGCTGTCAATACCTACATCAAAGATACTACAATTAAAATTGGCTGCAGTTTAATACTGTCTGCAACTGCCATATTTTACATAGCTGTAAAAGCAGAATCTCTTCTGTACTTGGAATAGCTGTATTTAAAATAGGTAGGAGTATGGGTTATCAGTCCCCATCAAAATTTCCTCAACCCTTTGGAGAGTGATTTTCAGAGGTCTGTTTTCAAACCTATTTCTAATTTCTTTTCTAAACTCAAAATGTTTGCAAACCCTGAGCTTTGAGACAGCTTTCCCCTAATAAAATTTCTTGATTTTTTCTAAATAGAGCTGTCTGATTATCTTGTAAGTTAACCGACTAAAAAACGTAGAGGTGTCCTACATAATTTGGACCCGACCCATGTCATTTGCAATAACTGCCACTCTCTATAAACAATCAAGGAGCAGGGCACAGTCAGTCTCAATGAAAAATTGTATAAAGGTCCCTGATGCCCACTGAAAATCACTTTTTTTTTTCACTTAAGGGATCCTAGATGTACATATTATTCAGATTCTCAGAAGATGTAACTTGCTGTTAAACCATAACAAGCTACTTATAGAGATACAAGATGTGTCATCTGAAGACCTGAAACAAATGCCAGGGATTCACAGTAGGTATAAAACTGACCTTGCCATCTTTGTCCTTCAAATTACTCTGTACATCTTCTGGCCTGCAGTTCTTTACTCCCTGCTTAAACCACACTTCAGCAAAAACCAAAAGCTTGACAGAGCACTTTAAGCATTTCACATATGGGCAAATATGAGGACTTGTGCTAAGACAACAAAATTCATTATACATATTAATGGAGTGGCAGAAAATACCTTTCTCCTAAATTATTTCCAAGGCCTTGGTAAATGAGACATGAAACTACAGCAGCTAATCACCTTGCAGGTACTTCCATGGAAAAATGTGTCCTGTGGAAAATGCTAACAGGAATATATTCTTTTTTTGCTTTCTGGATTCACACAAGGACTTCTGACTTATTGAATATATTAAGCTGGTGAGTTAGGAGGCAGATTATTTTTTATACTTTTGTCTTTTTTATAAATTAATTCCCTTCACGATTTAGCTGATTGCAGTTTTAAAATGAAAATGTCTGATTTATTGCAAACAGTGTACTGAAAAATGTAAAGAGTGACTCGTTTGAGAGTTAAGATTAATTCCAGAATTTTTTTGGGGGGAGATTTCTTCAGCTGTCTTATTAAATGCAAGATTGAAGCCTCCTGACATATTCTCATGTCTCAGAGATTCTCATTGAAAGAAATTATAGCAACTGAATATAAGATAGAAAATTTTGGACTTTGTATATTTCAGCGTGAGCATTTTTCACTAGATCATTTTTTTCCCCAACACTTGGGTCTAATGTGGAAACTATCAGACACTCCACTTGCTTTTATGCATGATAAAGATGGCTCACTGCTTTTTCTCTGTTATAATAGGCACCATTAAAATTCTTAAGCCAACACCCCGCTACTTGCAATAACCAAAATATCCTCCTGTATTCGGAACGTCAAGTGACACTTTAAGTGATGAATGCTGAGCTCTTAATATTTTCAACTCTATTAACGTATAAAGAAAATTATTTCCTCTGCATCAAGATGCTGTAGGAGCTATACTAATAAAGTGTTGGTAAGATAGATCAGTTTTACTTCCCACTACTGTGCCGTACTTCTGGCAACCCAGAGAAAGCCTGTGAGAAGGTACTCTCTCCTCCAGTGATGGTCGAGATCCATCTTTGCCAAAGTGCACCTGTGTTACTGTGGCAAGCAAAGGAACAGAAATAATTGTAGGTTACAGCTGCAGCACCTGGGATGAGGGGCACTAGTGGCTTTAGCAGAGCCATGAGTTACCATTTCATCAGGTGAAAACAGATGTCAAGTGTTTGCCCCACAGATGTCAAGATGTCTCTCCACAGAACCTGTAAAATGCATGAGAGAGAAAGTCACACCCTTTCCTCTCTTTCTACTGGTTTTAAAACCTCCCCTACATGGTGGGATTTCATTGAAAATTCTGTGGTCAACCAGAAGAGCTTTTTAGTGAGACTGACTACCTAAGCATATGCCAGAAAATTGCTGTCAGATGTTCTGGGATTTATCAGGACACTTACAGAGATAGACTGAAGAGGACAGTGGAAATGTAGTATCTGGGTCACCACCAGAATGAAAAGAGGTTCTGCATCTCCTGAAAATAAATGGAATTATAATGTCCTGAATATGAAGTGTGTCTGAAGGAAAATTTGTCAGTGAAAGGAAAGGACCCTGAAGTGATGAAGAAAACATCAAGATTGATATTGAGGAAGTATATAAAATCAAGAAATAAAGCATGGAATCTCCTTTAATAAGATAAGGGAAAAACTGAACTTTAAATCTAAAAGCATAGCAAAATTCATACATATGAACCATACATTTGATTATGGGTTTTGATGAACCCTAGTCTGAGATCCCAGTATAATGATCAGAGTGCGTGAATGGAAGGAAATTAGAAAGAAAAGAAATGTATTCAAATCCTTCAGTTTACCGAGATGCAGTCCTTATTGAGCTGAAAGGAGTAAAGACTAGAGGATTTGATGTGCTTTGAGGACACAAAACAGCTACATCCTAATCTGGCAGCATAGCCCAGCCTTCATCAAAAACACACAGGTGGATCGAGAGGCATTAGCAGGATTTGTATGATGAGCAAGTGTTAATGGAAGTTTTATACAAAAAAGTCTTAACTTGTGAGTATGAACTGCCTGCTTTGAATGCCAAAATAGCATGGGCCTGTGTTCAGCTGGTGTAAGGTATCATAAACCTCAATTTACTTCCGACTACACTGAAACTGCACCTGACCCTTAGTGCTCTAAGTGATGTTAGCCACAACACAGCTCATTTAAAAGGCCCTGAGTCCACTAGTAAACAGCTGAAGCCCAACTTGCTCCCCTGACTCAGCTTCCATCAATTATACTCCTTATGTTAATTAAAAAGAAAAAAATGCCTACATTAATTTAAAAGAAAACAAATGTCTCCTATCTATTGTGATAATATATTTCATAAGTAGCCAAATCTTGGAATGAACATAGCATCTTCTTATCAGAGCACAATTCCTCAATCCAAACTATTGCTGCAAGTACAGAGAGCGGGGAAATAGTATTCTGTGATCCCTAAGCTGCAGTGCACTCAGTTTACTATTCAGCTTGGAAACCTGCACTGTGGCACAGCTGGCTTCATGTGTTAATTTCTGCAACCAGCAAGCACTTGCATAATCAAAGGAAGAGTTAAACGATTGAAATACACCCCTTCCCCCCAGTTACAGAGTAGGCCAGACTGAACTCTATGCTCTTCATATAGGCAAAACTTCTGTGGTTATTATCAGAGGCACCTGTCACCTATGTAAGGTTGCAGTGTCACTAGCTGTGCCAGGTCCAGATGTTTTTAAGAAGTTTCAGGTTATTTGATGTCTCACAGAAAATACAATGGCTTTCTACAACATGCACCTGTTTTCTCTCACCTTTTCTCAGTGATCTTTTGGAATTAACTGAAAGCTTCACAGCCTCCTTTGTTTTCAAGAACAGAGCTCTAATAAAGCAGGCATGACATTGTATATTTATTGGCCATCATTTCTGACAAGGCAAAGGGGTTTTTTACCCTATTATTCCCACAGCAGGAACCTTTCTGCTTTGTTGGCTAGGTTTAAGTTCCCAGCCAATTTAGAAATTCTTAGCCTTTCTCCTACCTTGATGTTTTTCTCCAGTGATGCACTTATAAAAAGATACCATATCTCTTCTCAGCCTTCAGGCTAAAGAAGACTAAACCTTTCAGTTGCCCTGTATGAGACAGATTCATTATTCCTTTTTCATCTTATCATAGACCTTCTTGACTCTTTTTCTTCTCAAGAACATATTTATGTGATATGAATGATTGGGAATGCATGCAGCATTTCAGCCATGTTTTCTGCAGTGAAACAAACTTTTTCCTGCCTCCTGCCCCTAACTGCCTTGCTCTTCAATACTCCTACCCCTTCCTCAAGCTGAGCCCCTTTTCCTTGACTGAGCACAAAAATATGCCTGGTTGATACAAAGTACATTGGACATACTTACATGTATTGCATCTCCCGCTTGGCATCGCAGACTTATGCTTTTCACCATGGTGGCAGCTGCCAGAAGGAGGGTCTGCCTCTGCAGCTGTGTGAGGCCAGGGGAGGAGGAGGAGGCAGCAATCTGTTGATACTGGGATTTGGCTGCACCTGCCACAGGGCCCTCAAAGCTACTGCTCTGCAGGGTGGTTCTTCTCTACCCGCTTGTTGTTTCAGGACATGAAAGAGCTCTTCTGCCAAAAGCCATTCAGTGTAAACCTCTTCCTCTGCTTTCAATGCATCTGCTGGGGAATGAATATGTAATGGCAAAGCTTCATTGTTTCCCACTCCCTCAGTCCAATGGGGAGTACTCGTCTCTGCATTATCTTCTTGCTCCATGTTTGATGTGATTAACTCTGTTTCCAACCGAGTGCCAGGTACACATGCTGACATCAGTGAGACAGCTTCTCAGCCTGCCCAGAGGCCACTGTTCAAGCTGTCCTACTCAGTGCACAAGTGCCAGCTCTTCTCCAAGAGCCCCTGCAAGAAACACTGCATCTGAGACCACAACAAGAGAGTGACACATCTTCTGACACCAACACAGCAACGAGTGTCTCCCCCGTGTCTTCGAAGACCCCCACAGGATGGAACCCAAAGGGCAGACCTGCCACTGGCTTGTAGGATTTCTGCTTTACAGTTATGACACTAAGTCAGAAACCTTAATGTGCCAATTTAGCTGAGGGGCCTGAATACATAATTATTTCTAGGAGATGAGAAACATATCAACTGCCAAGTAATAGAGTTCCCGGTGGAAATCTAAAATTTCAGCGCTCTATTTCCTTCACGGCATTTTTTCCAATCTTCAAGAAACAAACAAACCTGCAAACAAGAGTGTGTATTTTTCATTTCAAATACCCACCCTTGGCTACAGTTTTGACAGTACAGATTTAATCAGATTTCTGTATTTAAAGTGAAAATTTAGCTACAGCACAGAGCACAGGACAGTGACTTCAACACAATTCGACTTTCACCACTGGAACCCTGCACTCAGTGCCCAGTTTAGGATGTAAGTGATTTGCTGTCTCATTTGAGTCTCCCCTACTTTCTTATTTGCAACACAGAATCTGTGGCATGTGTCACCATCATTTCTGTTTTAAAGGTGCAGTAAACAGCTTCATTCCCACCAGATAATTCTCATGAGTCACTTCCCCAACACATTTGTCATTTTAAGTACTCAAGTTCAGTAGAAACCAAATGTAAAATCAGTGTCCTTTCATGAAATTCAATGAGCTATTCTGATTTATGTCACAGAGCATAAATCTGCAGATGAGGGACTTGTATCTGTGATGGGCTCCAGGCCTCTCAGATGTTAAGACCCAGAAATACTAATCATTTCAAACTCAAACACTTTATACAGACTATCCTTTTCCCTTAAACCAGGGCTAATTTCATGTGGCCATAGGTGTAGACTCACATGCAAGCAAGATAGCCCTGCATTTTTCAATTTGTCTCATATATATGTCAGAAGAAATTGGAAATATGTTTAAATAGATTAGGAAAAAACACACCTAATGAAGTATTAAACTGTATATACTTGTTGTTCATTTTGGATATATTTTGCTTGAAATTCAGGCCTTGCTATATTCCGACATAACTGTCCTGCCTGAGGAGCCTGAGTCCATTCAGAGCTGTTGTCAACTTGTCAATGGCTGCAAAGGTAGCAAGACTGGACTAGATCCTTGAAAGAGGTAAGAAAGCAAATGTAAGCATTCACCTCAGCTGCTGTGCAAAAGCATAAACCTTTTCTAGGGTTATCTCAGAACTGAATTCCAGGTTGATTTAAGCTTGATGTTAGGGCAGAAGCAGAGTGTTTATTCAAGAAGCCAGTATGACGTCTTTTATCCATTTTTGATCTTAAACAGTTACTGGGAACTGGGATACTGAATTGCTAAGTGAAATATTAATGCTATGCCTACATTTGTATCATAGCTTGCATGAATGAAGCTTACACGATGTCCTAGGTTGGGGAATGACTTGAACCAGTGTAATAGTTTTTTTTCAGGTTAACTAACATGGTGTGATGGAGGAAAGAAGGCTTGTCCTCCTGCCGAAGTTTACTCTGATGCCCACAGTATTTCCTGAATTGCCTGCTCTCTAACTTCCAGTCTGAAGAAAAACACATTTTATTTGCCATTGGTACATGAAATGGAAAATGCTGTGAATGTTATGGTAGTTACACATATGCAAGTTTATATTTATATATAAGGTTTGGAGAATGTATCTTCAAAAAATGAAGGGGTTTTTTTGTTACAGCTGAGTGCTGAGTCTCTTTTAATCTTTCCTTATGTAGCAATCTCTCCATCTTCATGATTATTATCCATTGTTTTTCTCTGAACTCCATCCAGTTTGTCTACATTTTTCAAGAAATAAGGTGTCTAAAACTCTCAGTGCAATATTCCACCTTCATTGTCACTATACAGATAGGGTCTATTATCTTCCTGCTCCATGAGAGGCATAAATATCTCTGCTTTATGCAGCTCAAGGTTGAAATGGTCCTTTAGCTGCCATGTTACTTTGCAAATATATCTGATAAATAAGATTAAAAAAAGGTTTAGGAGGAAAAAAAAAGAACAATAGAAAGCAGCATGTGCTGACACAACTGACAAGCAATAATTACCTCTCTGACATTACAAGAAGGTTACTAGCCCTACCTTCCACCATGAAAAAAACATACTGGTATAAGCTGGTTTAACCAGATTAGTTTTCCCTTGTGTTAGTGATCGGTGATTTAACTGCTCTGCAAATTATCTAAAAATCTTCATAAAACTTAGAAACACTTAAACCTCTTAAATAAGTAAATAATATAGATTAATAATTATTAAAAATCATTGGCTCCAGTAAAGTAGTGTATGCAACATATGTGCACATTCCCAAGAACTCTATACCAGACAACCTTGGATATGAGAACATTTCAGTGTTTGAACAAAACTGTCCCAAAGTCTTTTATCATACCCCAAAATTAAGGGATTAAAAGAACCTACTGAAAAATAAATTTACTTTGAGATTGCTATTAATTATTACAAGATACAAACCCCTCAAATGGGACTCAAGAATCCTGTTTTGGCTGCTGTCCTGAGTCTGTGTTCTGGAAAGAAAATCCTGCTGTGGCCCACTAGTGGGCCTACATGGATGTACAGAGAATGGGAACTGAGATTCTTTTTGTGCAATTTTATGTTCATATTGCAGCCGAATGTTTCATATCTATGTTTACTTTTTCCTTCTACTAAATTTAGATACCAAAGGCTGGTGTGAATATCCCTGGCTTTGTATTCCTTTCCCTGCAAGGGACAAAACCCCCTAAAGATTGTGCTTACTTTGCCTATAGGACCAACATACCAACATAAAGAGTTATGTATTTTACTCTCTCTATAGAGCAGCCCATATCACTTTGTACCTTAGTCCACTGGGTTCCTAGAGAACATCAGGGAATTCTAAATATGTCCATCCACAAGTTCAGGTCTAACTTGTTGTTAAGGAAGTGCTGTTTGGGTCAAAAGCACACTGCCTTTCCTTCCATTCGAAGCGTCCTGCACATGAGGCGCTGCCCGCTCACCCACGAAATGAACAAACTGGCTTCTGGACTCACCGCGGCCCTGGGCATCTGCATCCATCTGCCTGCTCTGACTTTCCCTCTCCCTGTTCTTGTGCCAAAACACTGCCCCTCAATGCTTCCAAGAACGTGGGCACGGTGGGGACCAAGAGGGAGTTGCCAGGAGTCAGATTTGGGTTCCAGAGTTTGGCATGGAAAATGCGTGTGGGTATTTCCCATCTGATCGCTGCTGGAATTAAAAACAAAAGCACTTCTAGAAAAAGAGGCTAAGATGTGTAGCAGCAATTGTCTATCATTGGGCTGCATCATTTACTGGAGAGAATGGCGATTTGTTCTGCTGGAGTTTAAAAAGGAGTAATTTCCCATGCTCTCATCTATCTGCAATGCACATGTGGAAGAAGCAGAAATAAAAACAGGGCTTGGCTCATGCTGAGCACAGGTATCCAGGGCGGGAGCACACTGATTTATATGTTTTATTTCTGCTTTCCATCACATGGACTTTATGAGGAATCATAAAATGGAAGGTAGAGTAATTAAGAAGTCATATAAGATCTGAGACAGAGTTGTTCCTTCTGCTGCTTGGTATCTCTGCATGCACAACGAGAACATACATTAATTCACTGAGATTCCTGTTCATTACATTGGTAATTCTGTAATTAATCAGAAAGAAGCATAATTAATTAAAAAAAAAAAAAGATAAAAGAGAAAAACAGGAAAGGAGAAAAAAACAGCTTGTGAAGTGCAGCCAGGACAGACTAAAAGAACAAAAATTTGTTGTCCTGTTTTGGCAGTTGGCACAGTTAAAATTCAATAAAATATTTTCCTGATAAATAAGCTAGGGAAAATTATTCCCTACTAGACCACAAATAAGAAAACCAGATTTAGACATTTCTAAATTACAGGTAATTCCCTGGAATGCTCTAGGGCTAATGTGTCTCTGCTCTGCTCCTTATTCAGCACAAAATTGTACAGTACTATCTTTCCTTGAAAGAATTTTCAGTCCTGCAATGCAGACAGTGTTGCAAAATATTGGTAAGTCCTAAAGTGCAGTGAATTTTAGACAACAATTCAGATGAATTCAAAAAATTCATCTGAATGAAAAGCGAGTTTACATGGTTCTGTTAGCGCTCACCTAGTAAAGAGAAGGGCAAAAGTAGAAAAAGGATTATGGAAGAGACTGCAGAACAGAAGACCTTCTGTTTGCTGTCAAGTTTTGTATTAGTAAAGTTCCTGTTTTGTCCTATCAGCAATGAACTCTGTCTTTCAAGGGATACCACTTAGTGTCTGGGTTTGGGAAGCACTGCAATTTATTGTCACATGTTGTAGAAGACTGGTACTGGTAGGAAATCACTTTCTCAGAAAAAAGAATCAATATTTTAAATACTTTATTGCTTCAAGTATAGATTTCAAGTGTTATCTAAGAAGTTAACGTGAACCAAATATGTTCCTAAGATCTATTAATAGAATATGAACATTCATCTTTTTATAAATTGGAAACATCCTATTTTCGTTAAGAGCTCCCTACACTTTATTAGTGAACATATGAAGCTATTCCAAGAGAAAATTGAACTTTTTAATTTGAAAATGTGATACTTTCATAACTGTGGGGTTTGGGGGTTTCTTTTAGTCTATATGGGAAATTTTTCAAAATTGGAAATTTAATCTTTCCTGGTTTTTTTTGTCTTTTAATCAGTTCTGTCTCTATAGACATCCAGTTAAATATTTTTCAAAAACTTTATCATTTTTTAATGCTTTATACACTTTTAAAAGTGCTTTTTGGCGAACACCACTGTTAAAACTATGGGGAACCAAGTTAAATGTAGAATTTGCTTATATAAATGATTGCATGAAAACATCAAAGCAACTCACTCATGTCAGCCCCATTACCATCATTCAGTAAAGTTGCATATGTAATTCAACTCTCTTGAAAGCAGCTGCATATTTTGTGCGGGAAAGAGAAAACCAGAAAAACAGTGGTGAGATTCACTAAAAGATAGAACGTAACTGATAATGAAACAGAAAGTTCTGTCCTTTAGATGAAGGACACTGACACTGACACTGCACACTGGCAGCATGTAAAAACTGAATACCTTTAATGTACTCTTAAGTAAATTTCTGGCCTTTCTTTTCAAGTAGGTAATTTTTCAAACCAAACCCTATCCTGCAGCAGAGATATGATATGATGTTATTCCAAATACAGTTGAGGTGGACAACAGAAGACATGTTTTTTCCAAAACATTTCCTTTTTTTTTTTTTTTTTTGTCTTTTAAAGAGGATATTCCTATAACACAGCTTTGTTTCTGTATGTGACAAAGGCATACCTTTTCCCTGGTAATATGTCAGTGTGATTATTTTAACTCTAAATAGGATGTATCCAACTCCACAATACTGCTCAGCAGCTGACCATGTGAAGTATAGCAGGTTCAGCCCCTCCTCTGATCCATGCACCTCTTCCATGGGTCACGTGTGAAGCTATGTAATATGTTGGTCACTTAATAATTTGCCCCAAGCAATTTAAAAGTAAGGGATGGAATATTTTATTGAAAAAATTGTGGAAAAGTTTGCAGGGAACATGGGTTATGTATGTTGAAGGATACTTCTGGTCATTCTCCTGTTAATTTTTTCCACCTCTGATGAGTACTGTTGTTTGGCATCACCCTCACTGGGATGCACACCCATGCAGAATATTCAAGTATAAGGAAATTGTATGGGTTATTCCCCACACATAACTTTAACCTTCTTTGGTTTCAGGGTGCGTGTACAAACCTGCCTAGAAAGGAATTTAGATACTTGGTTTCTTTTCCAATTCCCTTCTGTCAATGGAGTGGCCTGATGTGAGATGAAGGGGTCTTTTGCCATTCATGTTGTTTTCCTGAATGGTGAACTGTGCTGAAATCAGCGAAATACCCATTGCAGGTCAACACAGTACTTCAGGAATTCAGTATATTTACTGTATACCAAAAACTAGCAGTTTTTTAAAGTATTTCCTCTAAATAATTTTACTCTTTAAAATTAAGGATTTAGTGTTTTATTTTATGCTCAGATACTTTCCTCTTCTTCCTTCCCACAAAATATAATGTTACCAGGATAAGTGGAGACACAACAGGACAGAAAACAATAGCTTTAATTCAGCTTTTCAACTGCACTGCATTGTTGGGAATACAAGAATTCTTCATACAGATTACAGATCCTGTTCCAGGAAATTATAATTCATGATAATCTCATTGTTTTAGAGCAGATGGACAAAATGGAGAACTTTCTCATATGACACCATTTTGCTCATTTCTGCAGTGTTTTAAAGTTCATTTGTTTTTTGAGTACTGTGTATATTCTCTTCCTGACACTGTGCAGAATTCAGGGAGCATAATGCAATGATGGGGCTGGCAGACATTTCATGGGAAACCAGAAAAAACTTTTGCTTTTGCTGCACACTAATCTTCTTACTGGAGTTAACATTCTGTTCTTATTGATTTCTTACCTTCATGGCTCACTGCAATAAATTTGAATCGTAAATCAAACTTCCACAAAAACAAAAGCACTGATTTTCTGCTCATTTCTATTTCTGTAGTCATTTATAGCTGAGCTGTTACATATTTAGCATTCCTGATCAGGTATGCTAATGTGTTACACCTTATTTGTACTCTCTTTGAAAAGAAGTAAAGATGAATTGAACACAGAGTATATAGGGCAATAGAAAGAGAGATACAAAGGAAAGTAGAAACAGAAAAAAATTGGGCACTGGGGGCAGGTTCTGGCACAATGCTCATTTATCTCTATCATCTGTAATGACATAAATGAGTGGATCTAGCTGGGGGCAAAAAGTGCTGTAATTGCTAAAAATAATATAGCTTATATTTTCTAGATGGGCTCTATAATAAAAGAGATACTTGTATTTCTGAACATATTGCCAATATTTCTATGTCTGACTTTATCACTTAGAGGGCAGAATGGGCAGCTATGAGTCTTTGGAAAGAAAATAAAGGATATGGTCACCTGACATCAGTTTGTCATTTTCTCCTTCAAACTGAATATATGTCATAAAAACATGAGAGAAACGTGTCATAATAGTAAGGCCTTGACTTTTATGGGAAAATTTAACCACTAAGTATGAAAAAAAGTGTCTTCAAAGTGCCTCTATTAAATTAGCCCACAACTCAGTGTCAGAGAAGGGGCAACACCTGGTCTGACTATAGCCCCAACAGATGATAGCATAATTTTAATTCTGGTGAGTTTCTTCTTTTTAAAATTTAGTTTAGATTTTTGTTTAAGAAATAAGATAATTGTCTGTTTCTAGCAGAAATATTAAAAGTTCAGGCATGCATTTGAGTTGTGCATTTAAAACATTTCCTTCTGATCATCTATTCAGATAATAAACAATTTTCCTCTTCTATTCCCTGTAAAGGAAATAATTCTTAGAGTTAAATGGTTTTTTGCCATTGATGTTATCCATTTTTATCTTCTAATCAAAAGATTTTATTTTCCTATATGCCACAATGGTAAAGGTAGGGAAAACACAGCAACTTTTACATTTCTAATCAGTTGTGTTTCAGAGGTTATTTCAGTAACTGAGCATCAGGATACAGATGGGCTGATGTGTGTTCACTTCCTAAAGGTGTCTGGTTTATCTGTGGTTACTGGGTATTTCAGTCCTAGATTTGGATAATTATTTTTTCCTTATAAAAACCCCAAACAACACAAAGCCATCACACATCAAAGCAGCACTGCCATAGGAAGATTAAAATATTTAAATATTAAGAAATGTGTGCAACCAAACAAAGCTTTCTCTGCAATTCCTAATACAAGGTAACAGTTATTGGGACCCCGGTCTTTAGATGGGTCATTTGAGTTATAATGAGCAAGGGTGAAATACAACCCAAACTCCACTATCAAAGAAGAAGACTTCCTCTGATTTGTAAAAGCATTAAGCATATACTGTACACTTTGCAAGTTGGAGACCTCATGGCTTCTGTTTTACTTCTCAAAATAGAAGCATCACTGATTGTTATTCAAAAGGAGAACCATTCAGGTGAGACAAAAATTTAATGCATTTCACACTAGAAAGAACATATTTGCTTCTTCTCTTAGCCTGTACTACATCAAAGTTTTCAAGATAAACTATCAAGCAGGTCAGCCAGTTCATAAGTATAATACCAGGCTGAAGCAAAGTTGCTTGGGCAGTGAAACTGCAGGAACAATTGCAGTTTTCAAAACAGGATAGGTACAGAAATTTATTTCAAGACATTTAAAGTACAGATTCTAGACCCAAACACTTCATTACTGCAGTGAATTTTCCCAGCAAAGAATCCCACCTTTCTCTTGTTAATAACCTCCTTGCAATATTTCTAAATTGACTTTAAAATGGGCTTTTGGGTAGATATTTTTCTGCTGTAAGATTGGAAGAAAAATTGGTTATCTATGCCAACACTATGGATTTAGTAATTGTTATACCTCTAGAATCAATTCACCAGTGCAATAAATATGCCCTACATTTTTGTCTTAGAAGTATGTGAATTCACATCTAGCTGAATTTACAATCCTCAGCAATCCACATAACTGTTATACTACTGAAAATGTGTAAGAGTGCTTTTGTTATGCTATGCAGTGTCATTTATATATGTGCTCAGGAAGATCTGTACAGTACAGAAGTAAAACTCCCTGCACAGTAACTGACAAAGCTTTCACACATTTACTCGTTCTTTCTAAAATACCAGTCTTATTTGAGCAGGGACTGTGTCAGGATGAACAATGACCAGAGGATAGTGGTATTCTTATGGAAGATTAGTAAGACATCTAAGCTAAATATTTTAATTGCTTCTCACCACCAGTCGTAACAATTATGAGAAGAGAATGACTCATGGGTGTCATGGAGAACATCTGTTCTTCTCCAAACTACTCTCTAAGCAACTGCACTTGTCCAGGGTGTTTTCAAAGGAATTGCTTTCAGCCTGGAATGTATATAGATGCCTAATTTCAGATAAATTTAAAGATCTAGATCTCAAGTCCTTTCTAAACTTTAGACATCTTGGTATTCCAAAAAGCAGTGATTAATTAGGCTTCATCTTGCTGAACCAAAGTAACAATAATTTAATTTGAAAAAATGGGTTATTTTTGTTGAGCATTATGCTTGCTTCTGTTTTGTTTGGCTTACCAGTCTGTAGGTATCTGGTAAGTGGGCTGTATCGTTTGTGCCAGAGAAGAATTCAGGCCAGGAATATATTGCCGAAGTTTACTTAAGGAAATTACTCATACGGATTATGCTGGCTTTCAAAAGGCATCTACAAAAATAGTAAGCACAATAAAGAGATACTGAACTCTGAAGGCTTGGTGTTCTCCTCCTGTAAATCACACTGAACTCTTCTGCAAGTGTTGACAGATTTAGCTAGCCACAAATCCAAACATTTCTCACATTTAAGAAAAGATAATTATCCTCATGACACAAGTTAATGTCTGCTGGGCAATAATCTTTTTCTTTAGTGAAAAGCACTATTGGTATCACAAACAACTATAACTTTTTGAAGTTAAAAAGAAAGTAGGAACCCAGTAAAACAGAAATCCTCTTATCAATTCTCTCCTTTTCTCTGCTTTTGCAAGAAATAAAAGTGAGAACAAGACACTGCAGATTTACCAGTTTCTACCAAACCTGCTTATTATTCAAATTATAACAGGGTTTTGTCTAGCTGGAATTGTTCATGTAGAGATGAAAATTGTATAAGTTATTCCAGGATGATTAAAAACATAAAAGATTTCTGGTCTAAGCATTTCAAGCTAAGGGGAAAAAAAAGGCTATTATCTGCAAAACTGAAACAATTTTTCCTTATAATATTTTCAGCACAAATACCATGTAACTTACTTGACTGCGACAGTACTGTCCAAGTGTTCAGGATTAAGCTTAGGTTTATGCTCTCCTGGCTTGCTGTTAATTCACATATAATGGTTATTTTTTCCATCAATAACTATCATTGTTTATGGCTTCATCTCAGAGTTGCTGACAGACCAGGAGTGGTGACTGCTGACTGCTATGTAGAATGCAACCTTCCCAGCTTGCTTTTTCTGCAAAAGCAGTGGGGACAGGAAGGGAAACCCCATGTGGAAAAGGAGAGAAGCACCATACAGGACTCAGGTACACTTGCTGCTAACCACAGCCTCTCAACCACTTCATATAAGTACATGCTGTGCTCTTCAAAGCAAACACATTACCTGAGAGAGTTACATATGCAATAGCCAAGCCCCAGTGTATATTATACAGGTAATTACTATCAATCAGCTACTAAAGGCACTGAAAATTTAAAATATAGCAGTGGTATGAAAACAGAATATCTAAATACAACACAAAATGTCTTTATCCCTGAAGAATACTGTAGGCAGACTAGCTAATAGTGCACCAGCTTGTCAAACTTTCCAAAGGTTTGGGTTTTTTTTTTTGATAGAATGAGAGTTTGTGTTAGAAGCGAAAGAAAGCAAGGCAACGGAGAGTTGAGGAGAATAAATATTTGTATATAGGTGGGAAAGTAAAGTTGCTTCAATAAAAATTGTTTAAATTGTTTTTAAGGCAAAAGCAATAAAAAAAATTAATATGCCTTTCAGTTAAGATAATCCCTTTGTGAATTCTTTTTCAGCCAAATGGCAATAACAACAAAATAAGTAGGATTTTATTCTCCTGAAGCATTATTTTAGAGCAGTTGCCTTCAGTCAGTCACAGAGCCTGATCCTACCCTCATTGCTCTGAAACTGCTCTCACTCCTGCTGTAATAAGCATCACAATTATTTCATCCTTCCCTAGATATTTGGTTGGATGAGGTATTTTTTGTGGCACATTTGTGTGTGGGTGCAAAACTTTCAGCCAAGGGGACTCAAACTTCTACAGTTAAAATCAGAAGTTTTCAAGAAGAAAAAGCAAAATATTAATCTAATATTTAACAAAAAGACAAGGAGCAGTTCAATTATAATATTCCCAGCAAAAGCCTCCTTTCCAATAATTACTAGGACCAAATGTTCATCATTTCATCTGAAGTGAAAATTAAAGGATCCAGATGTGGCAATTTACTGGAAAACAAGGAAGCACTAACCCATACGTTCACATGTTCTCATTCACCCATTTTGGTAATTTTATGAATATATTTAAAATACTTCCAACTAGAGTTGCAGACATCCATCAAATTCCAGCCATGGACAACTCCACTTTTCTTTGAATGGGACTATACATAGTATTTCCTCACCATAATGAGTGGACGTCTTGGATAGATGGTACATCCTTCAGCCCTTTAAAAAACAGACTTTGTTAAAGCCCCAGAAATCTGATGTACTGAACAAAGAGCTTGACCTGAAAGACTGGGAGTGCCAAGGGGATGCTGCTAACTGTGGGAAATGTTTTATTATACTTGAAGTCTTCTGTAATGCCATATTGTGAAAACTGTCCTGGGCACCCGAAATCACACATGAACATGATGAGAAACAACTCAATCCTTTGTGTTTCTGAATGCCATGTTCCCATACCACATTTATTATTTACCATAATAAATAGCAGAAGAGAGTACTGAAATTCATCATCAAAATCAGAAATTATTTCACATTAGCATTGTCATTTTTCTCCTTGATTTTCTTCTTTTAAGCAAAAAGGCCATGATTCATTTGAAATAGCTTATCTCTAAGATGAAGTGATATTGAGCTATACAGTAATTTGTAAAATCTAGTTAGTTTTTGTATCCAGAACTATATTTTGTCACTGAATGGAAAGAGAAAGTTGAACTTTGAGTCACCTCATACAAATCAAGATTCACCTGCTGGCTTTCTAATCAATATGAGACAGAAATACTTTTATACCTTATAGTCTGACCCTGTAACCATATAAACAGCTACAAATAAATTGCTGCCAAATCTCTTAGAATTTTGCAAAAATTTTATATAAATGTTCATTTTTAATGCTCATTAACTGTAATTTAATAAGGTTACTGGCTTGATACAGTGGACTTGATGGCCTCTGTACTAAGATCAATTTTGAACAGTGATACTTATTTAGAATTTGAGTTTCTGCAACTAAAGCTGAGACACAAAAGTCTAAGTCATCTAACTTTAGCCTTGAATCTGGCATCCACATTGTAGTTATTGTAGAGAAATCTCAGGAGAAAAAGAAATCTGTTAGGAGTTTTCGTATCTGACTAAGCTGATGGTGCCATCATCACCATACCCAATCAACACATGAAGTAAAATTTGCTTAGAAATTGTCACCAGATATTGTTCTGGCCTGCTCTAGACTCTTGAAAGCTCCTTGGAAGAGAAGTAAAAGGTTACAAGCCACTAATAGAGTTGGATTGCACTTCTTTAATTATAAAATTCATTAATTTAAAAGCAAGTTGGTATCATTAAGACAGAATTGAAAATGTCACAGAAGGTAAAGGGAAGACTTGAGTTCTAAACCCCAGATGACCATTGCAGGTAGTCATTCTGGCTACCTCAGAAAGGCCACAGAATGTGATAGGAATCACTGGCCATAAAATTGCTTTCCAAGACCCAAGTTCACTAAATTTAAGCTCCTGTAAAAAGCTAAAAAATTTGCAGCCATTTTGTAACATAGGAAAATATTTCTTGGATTCAAAGGCATGTTCCATCACCATCCAATGTCCTAGGTGTCTTCAAAAGCAAAGAATATTTTAAATAAGATTCCTAGTATAAAGCATGTTCTACACTATAGGGAATAATCTCAGTTCTTCCTTCCATCTTCACTTTCATTTTAACGCCTTTTGTTAATGTTTGGTGTAGTCATGACCATACAAACAGAACATGTAAACACCAGAAAATTGAGAAAATATAGTGTGCACAGCACAATAAGTTTCCTCTATCTATTTCCTGCCCTCAACTGTAGCCTCCTGTGTTTCCCAAGGACAGAAAGCACAACCAACAAAGCTGAAGGGCAGAGTGACTTCCAGGGTCAGAAAGACCTTGCTGGTTCACAGAGATTCAGAAGTTCTGAAACATGAAACTCTTACAAGCACAAAAATACAATGAATTAATCTCCTTTCAGAACATCTTGGAGATATCAACACATTAGATGCCTGAAATTTCATGTCAGAAAATCGATTTACCAAACCAAATGTGTATATTTAGCTATATCTTTAATTAAGTGCTCTTTTCCATAAGTTTATGTACTAAGCAAAAAGTAAGAGGAAAAGGAGAAATTGTCCCTTGCCATTACCAGCTTTTTGAAATGTTGCTCTTTGGAAATTTAGGAGTCATATTCAACCTTTCAATCAAAGTTAATTCTCAACAAATTTTTTAAACATTTGATCTTCTACAACATTAATTTTCGTTTCAATAATTGTTCTGTTTCCCTCTGTTTGCCTCAAATATGAAGAATTGTCACATAATCTATTTACCTTAATTTGATCAAACTGGGTTAAATAAACCAACCTCTTTTAATATTTCTTCATAATACAGTTGTTTCAGTGCTCTGATCATTTTACTAATCTCTTTCAGAATGTCTTCCAATTTACTGGTACATCACAACACAACAAAGTTTTACCAATGTCTTGTAGAATGATCATTCTCACCTCTGACCTAAAAGTATTTTACCTACTCCATCCCTGAATTTCATGAGATTTTTTCAAAGCTGTTTCATATTGACAGTTCATAGTTGTTATACAATCAGTCAAAACAGATAGGTCTCTTTCCTCTCCTTTGTTTTTTAGCTATTGTTAGGTCAGACTAGAAGTGCTGGGACTACGAGATTTTTGCATTTTATACCACCAATTTTCTGAACCTTCAATTGGAAAGGACCTTTGACCATTTTTGTACAACATTTTGGTCATCTTGGCACTGTCAAGGACTCCCAAATCAAAAAACCACACAGACCTGTATTTGTTCATATTCTGAATGAAATGCATGAAATAGGAACAATCTCAGAAACAGCTTCTGAGGGATGTTCCTGTTAATATGCCTTTGGTGTAACCCACAATAGCCTTCTTAGACAGTTTCTCATACAATTCCTAGTTCTTTTATCAATCCCTTTACTTTTCAACATAGACAATAATATCATATGGAAAAATACAGCAAAAGATATTTACTTTAACTGATAGAGATGAAGCTCACTGAATTAATTCTATCTAAGTAGTCATTTTAGCAGAAAAGATGTAAGATTAATGAAATACCCTTCACCTTTGATGATCAATTATTTCAATTTATCTCATTTTACCACTTCCCAATTACCTCCATCCTTGATTGTTCTTTGTTCCAAAAATTGTATTGTTCCTCAGTATTGAGGTCAACTTAATAGACCCATTTTTGCTTGTATCACTTGTTTTACCATTTCAGTACCATTTTTTCTATTTTCAGTCATCAGGTGCTGTCCTCCCAAAATAGAAATAAATTTAAATTTTTATGTTACCGTTCTTTGTACATTTAAAAGAGAGTAAGAGACAGAGTGCTAAGTACTTTCTAAGCTTGTATTTTGCTAACTTCTAAAAGGCACATTTACAGAGCAGGGGCTGCTTTGAAGTCTATATCAATATGCAAGGAGCTTTGCATAAGAGCTATCTTGCATTCTGTTACTTGAAACATAACTCAAGCTAAATTTAGTTATGATTAAGTCAACATCATCACTGTAATAATCCTGGAAGGATATAAGACTAAGGTACCACTGGTGGAAATCTTGCAATGAGCTGTAATCACTTCCTTTTCAGTCATATCTTTCTGTGCTGTACTAAAAATATTTTTCTAAAGGCATTGTTCTTACTGACTAAAGTACCAGAATTAGAAAAGATTTCCATAAAAATCCCTTGCATTTTCAAAAAGGCATTGTAAAGTTTTTTTTTACACCAAGAAAAATTTTTACTGAAGGAAGGTTGGTGTTTGCATTTTTTTAAAGAAAAGACAATAGATGCAATAAAAAATAATTTTGTTCGAGTTTGTTGGTTTTGTTTGGTATGGTTTTAATTATAGATTGTGTTTCTTGTTGATTAGCCAATAACGATATAGGAGTTTGAGAAAAAATTATACCCCAGTAAAAGCAATTGAAGGAAATTTTAACAAAAACTTTTTTTTTATTTTTGGCACAGAAAACCCCTGAGAAGATCAGTAAGTATTGCAGGAGAGTTTTAATTCATTATAAAACTGATCCTTCCAATACAAAGAAATCATTTATTTCATCATTGTTTCTGTTCTGGTCGGTACATTAAAATTAATCTTCTACTCCCCATGTCTATAGTAGCAAAACAGAATCTTTCAAGGAGAGAGACACATTACTTTATTCCTCTTTACTATTAGTTATTTCCCACAGCAAACACTGGAAGACACAAAATATGCAATGCACTGACTAATTGTCCCTTAGTGGGAACACAAAGCTAACTATATCAAATAAAATACTAACTTCATATTAAAAGACCACTTCTATTTCATTAAAAAACTTGTCAGTTTCCATGTCTGAGAACAGGCAATGAAAAACTCACACATATTGAGTTTAAAAGGAGACTGCAGTGTTTTGCTAAATGCGTTGCCAACCAATAGCATGCCATAGGCAAAAAGCTCTGTATGGCTTTATTTCCATCTGGGAGTAATGGCACAGCACAAACCCCTAATCTATATGACTAAATTAGCTCTTTCCAGGCAGCCTTTTATATCACAGCTGTCTCCTGATCGGGGGTCCTGTCTTATGGTGGACACATGATGTGACTATTTTAAATATGATTCAAAATCATAATAAAACCTTGAATTTATATCTCTTCCACCCTACAAAATAAAATTCCCTAATTCTTGTAAGACAACCACCAGTTTCCAAGAAGTTTAGGAGTGTTTTGTTGGGGTATTTTGTTTGTTCGTTTGGAGGTTTTTAAATCTGAAATCTGTTCCTGGTGCATACCTATAGAAGGCATAATAGCAAGTATTCTCTTTTGCACTGTAGAGGTATTCAAAGTTGCTTCACTGCTATCAGGAATGAGATTCAATACAGACACAAGTATTACATCACATACTGTAAATTCTGGTCTATATATGAATATCTATGTTGTTTGAAAATAAATAACTATCACCTTGAACCTCGGGTTTACTGCATGTCTGCTATGAACTCTAGATGCTTTAGGAATTTGAAATTAGCATTATTCTGGGGGATCCAAAAGTACACTTAATCAGTACTGTTTAATATCCTTCCTGACAAACAGGGAGACATTGTCTGTCTCTCAATATGAATCTTTCCCCTCTCTCACTCTTCAGTACAAGAGATGATTTCACAACCTGCAGCTACCTTGCTCAGGTGTCACAGACAACTTCATTCACATGATGTCCCTATCCATTTTCATCTGTGTTTACATCTAAAAAAGACAAAAAGGACTGTTGCCAAATTCCTATCACAGCACAGGTGACACCAGCTCCATCCTGGTTTTTACACAGTGAAATATCAAATCATGGACCTGTTAATCACAGCTTTTCTTTCAGAGGAATATAGAAACTAATAACAGTGCACAACACTAACAGGAACCACTATTCTCCCTTTTTAGCGCAGATTATCTTGCAAGGACATGACATTGTCTTAACTGTACTCTCATGACAGTAGGTGATCATTCAAAGGGTCAAAACTACGAGGATATAAAAAGCTTTTCACCCCAGTTATAACACAGAATTCCACACTAATTTAATCTGGATATTTACTGAAATTCTACCCTAACTTGCTAAATTGCTTGCTATCTTGGATAGTCTTTTGCCTTCAGAAATCTTTTTCAATGGATATAATTTCCACAATGTACTTTATCTTGTTGGAGGACATTCAAGAATTATTTTTTCAAGCCACAGGGATATGATGTTTTTCAAACTGTAATCATAACATTTGATATGGTATAGTATAAAATCAATAAAGTAATATAAAATAAGATAAATGAGTTATCTTTTTGGGAATCTTTTGGTTAAATGTATGACAAGCTTTGTGCAAAAAGTGACTAGCTGATGAAAATGTCTCTTGAGCATGAGCAAACTGGATTAGCAATTAGCCAAGTGTCTTCAAAAATCTCCTTTTCTCAAGCCTCATTCAGTAACACCCTCATTTGTCAAGTGCCAGCAAAAAATGTTTGTGATACACAACAAAGCCTTGCTTGCAGGCTGCCATTTTCTTCTTAAAAACTAAAGCTTGGTAAGCTTCACTAAACCTGTCTGGTACTATCCCTTACAGCAAAAACAAAGTACGAACAATTTCTTAAAATTAATTATTTCAATGATTTAAAATAATATTAAAGTCAAGCTGAAAAATTGTCAGCCACTCTAAGGTCCCAGGGCAAATCCTCATACTTAGGCAGTAACATAATGGGACCGCAGAACATAATCATAGACCTGAGGCCTACAGGTCTGGGGTTAAGGGTTTGGGTTTCAACTTATTAATGCCCAGAAGCAACCTATCCTCTAGTCACCTTGCAATGGACTGAGACTGTTTCCTCTTGTTTTCCTGAGTCTTTCTGTATGTATATTAGAAAAACTGGTATGTGTCAACAGCAAGAAATTTAGTAGTTTTTGTATGGACAAAATTTAATTTTGTATGTTGGAGTTAATGGAAAAGCTTTGACTTAACGATTCTCCTGAATCTGAGCATTACCATACTCCCTGGGAATTCAGATTGATTTGTTTTTCCTCACTGATATTTTTAAGGTACAAAAGCACTGAAAAACATAGTGTTTGCAGTACATAATGCTAATCTGCTTTCTTTAAATTTTCTACTGCCAGCAAATGTTTCATCAAAATAAGACCACATCCATATGCTAGCTGGGAAAGAAGAAGGTAGAATTAGAAAATGATTAATACTGTTATTAACCAAATCCTTTGACTCCCGCACAAGGAACATTTTTAATTCCCCATATATTTATTGACATGAAATTTCTCTGCTCTTTCCCAGCTTGCTTTTCATAGTGAATTTAATGGTACACCAAGGCCTGTAAAGCAAAGGCAGCCTACTGGAGAAATGGCCATAAAGCTGTTATAACTTCATCACACATCAATGGCATGCTATTTTTAATTTTAAACTTCATGGTTCCTTGTGCCTCCCAGATAACTGTATGTCCAAGACTACAGTTACCTCTTCATCTCATAACAATTGGAATAACAGCTAATCTTAAATCTGCATATGCTGTTTTATTTTAAACACAGTTTAGTATCCATAAAATAAGTCAGGTTAACAGTACTAGAAATAGAAGCATTTTGATTGTTCTGAAACAACAGTATTATAGAGGGTGATGATAAAGTCTTACTTACAGGGTCACAGAATTAAAAAATCATAGAATATCCTGAGCTAGAAGGGACCCACAAGGATCACCAAAGTCCAACTCCTGACCCTGCACAGGAACACCCCCAAGAGTCACTCCATGTGCCTGAGAGCATTGTCCAAACGCTTCTTGAACTCTATCAAGTTTGGTGCTGTGCTGTTTCTCTAGGGAGGCTGCTCCAGTGTCCAACCCCTCTCTGGGCAGAGAACCTTTTCCTGATATCTAAGGTAAATTTCCCCTGACTCAGCTTCATGACATTCCCTGGGTCCTGTCACCAGTCACCAGAGTAAAATCAGTGTGTGCTCCTCCTCTTTCCCTAACGGGGAAGTTGTAACTGCTATGAGGCCTCCCTTCAGTCTCTTCTCCAGGCTGAACAGACCAAGTGATCTCAGGCACTCCTCATATGGCTTTCCCTACTTCACCTGCTTTGGACACTGTCTTATATTTTTATATCTTTCTTATATTTTGGCACCCAAAACTTCACAGAGTACTCAAGATGAGGCCACAGCAGTGCAGAGTAGAGCAGGACAATCACATCCTCTGATCAGCTTTCTTCTTTATGTTGCTCTGCCTGGACCACAGAATTGAGCAAGTTTTACAAGAATTGAAAAGTTTGTAAATCCCTTTCTTTGTCATGGTGAAGAATTATGTTCCATGCTTTTTATTATCTAAGAACTAATTAAATATTTTCTGTTGGAACTCTGAGTTCTGAGAATTTCAGCCTTTCAGTGCTGACAGAAAGTGATCTTGAAAAGCACACTGCATTTGACCTGAGTCCTTGGGAAAGGCTTCCCAAATTGTGTGATAACATTGAGGTTGCTGCTGTGTGATTAAAGTTTTATCACTGGGTAGAATATGTAGAGATGTAGGAAAATTAGGTTTATGGGATTTAGTAACAAGATGGAAGATTTTGGGTGTGGATTTGTCCTTCTTCTTTCTTCCTTCTTCTTCACAAATCTGGTGGTTTTGGTATTGGTTCAAAAAACCTGCAGTGTGGAACATGAATGATTAGTTACTGGGATATAAGTAAAAATAAATTAATTGGCATTCCATAATTGGACAGTTTAGACTTTAAAAGGCCTTGGAAGTTAGAACTCACAGCCATTTTCACCTTGTTAACTCAGAGGCACATTCTGTGCAGCTGTATTATAGATAAGAAATGATAAACATTTGAGTCCAAAGACAAACTCTGTGTCTCCTGTGTTTCAATCCGAACTCCGAGTAAAAGAACTCAAGAAACAGAGGCAAAGAAGAAAAAAAATGCAGGGAAAATTAATAATTTTACTGCTCCTCCTTCTGAAACATTGTTCCACAACCTCAGTGCTAGGAAGACTAGCATATTTCCAGCATGAATCTATCCCACTCCAGTGCTCAGGGGCACTTTTACCAGTATAACATATTCATTTAAGCAATTTTTTCTCATTTTGAAGTTTAGCACAGCAAGCTATTCAGAGACAGTGGTCATAGTCTTTCTCAGCCTTTCTTTTGGTTTTCTGAATAAACCAAACATGTCAAGCCAGCTGTTAAAAGAGAGGCTTTCCAGTTCTCTTAATATCCAGTTCCGATTTTAAGATGGAGACTGAGTACTGTCACTTTTATATTACTGTTAGAAAAGCACCACTAAATCATATTTGGAAGTGAAAGGCATGCCTGGAATGAGTTAAGCCTCAAATTTATATGTCTCTGTCCACTTTTTCAAACATAAAATCATCCTTATTCTCTGACATTACTATTCAGACTGACTCAGGGGCATTCCTAATCAGTCCCATGTCTGTTCAGGCTTTGGAACTTTCACTGCTGTTTAAAAGTTTACCTTCATGTTAATAGTATCTTGAAAGTATTGTTTCCCAAGAGCTGTCTTGAGATTGTCATCCTAACAATCTGCAAGACAATACACCTCTACTAACCTCCAGCCTTCCTAAAGGGGTCTTGTTTTGGCCTGTACTATATTGGGCACACTTATCTTAGTGCTTTCCTAAAGCCTCTGTATACATGGTAACCAGCATGCCAGCAAGGCTAAAATCAACAAAGGCACAAATAAAAAATTCTGATCTTGGTAGGGCTTGCTCAGAAAACAAATATGGGACCCTGTGAAGGATCCCATATTTTCTTAAAGATTAGAGAAACAATCTGAAATGCAATTAATTAGCTATACCCATAGATACAACTATCTACAGATACATAAATAAACCTCTGCATCTCAAAAATGGCAGGTAAATCTGAATGGTTGTCACTAGCATAGTCTTCCCACTGCTTTATTGCACAGTTTGGAGAGAGACATTTAAAAAAACCACAAAAACAGTAATAACAGAAACCATGAAGACCATTTTCCTCTAGCAATTATAGCATGAACAATGTTTCAAGTTCAGTTTAGACCATATTTGGTCATGAGTATATCTGAAAGTGTTTTCAACCATTATTATTATCAGTCACTGTGCAGTGACAAGACCAATGTGTCAGCACCATGGATGGGAGAGCAGGACATTTTTTTTCCCAAGAGATATACATCAATGTCTCCAAGAGAGCAGAAAAGAGAGGGTGAAATATTTTTCAGACTGGTTTTATTTGATCTATTTCAGACTTTGATATACAGAAGAAATGAGTCAGTGTTTGGCTTCATGGAACTATCACAAGAAAAACCTTTCACTTTTATCTCAGATAATGTTCAAATTGCAGTCAGACTGCAATGGAATGGAAAATCAACACATAAAAAAGAATGGTTTGGGAGAAAAGATATGAAGGGGAAAACTGTTAAAAATGCAGGACACAATTATGCCTAGCTTCTCTCTGCATCAACTTTTTGTCCTCTAAAGTCAAATCTGGGTAGAGTTCACTGTTCAGACTAGAAAAAATTCAGTGGAAGAATGAAGCATATTGAGACTAGGGGATGCCGGTTTGAGACATATTTATAGATAAATTTCCAGGTGATGTGACTGGAATAAATTGACAAGTTTTTATTTTCTCCAGAAATATTGCATGTTTTCTGTAGAAAGTCTGACTTCATGTAAGACAATTATGTATAAATTACTGCTAAGTAACTATTAAATGAATAGTTATGCCACCAGAAATTACAAAATTCTGAGAATGAGTCTACATTTCTGTGATTAAAGGGCTATTATTTCCTCTTAATTATCCAAAAGAGCCCTCCTGTACTCAGATCTAGCAAGAATAGGAATGGGAGTATTCTGAGGGATTGTGAACATCCAGACCAGAATGCAAATGTAATATAATTTATTTGTCCATTTTATAAAAAGTGAATTAGAAATCATATTAACATCTTATTAGCAGTGTAAAATGGTTTTGTACTGTCTTGCCTTGGCATTCAGGTATTAGCAGTTTGCTGGAATGACCACAATAGGAGGTGCTTTTTATATGACAGCTGGAGTTGTTCAGCCAGGAGAAGAGAAGTCTACTGGGAGACTTTTGTAACAGCCTTCCAGTATCTGAAGGGAGCCTACAAGAGAGATGGAAAGAAACTTTTTACAAGGGCAGGTGGAGACAGCACAAAGGGACATGGCTTCAAACTGAAAAGGAGCAGGTTTAGAGTAGATATTAGGAAGACGTTATTTACTGTGAGAGTGGTATGACAGAGGAACAGGTTTCCCAGAGAAGTGGTGGATGCCCCACCTCTGGAAGTGTTCAAGGCCAGGTTGGATGAGACTCTGAGCATCCTGGTCTAGTGGAAGGTATCCCTGCCCATGGGAGGGGTATTGCAACTAAAGGACCTTCATGTCCTGTCTAAGCCAAACCATTCTACCTTTTATGATTCTGGTCTGTGGGATTACAAAGCTGCTGACATGAGTGCACTGTTCTTTGTACACACGCACAGGGACCTGACAAGAATAACACAGGTCATTCTGATATCTCACACCGTGAATAAAAGAGAATGGCCACTTTTCCTTCTTCATCTCTATGAGGGGAATGGGAACATTTTACAAAATCTTCTGGCAGCAAGGAAATCTGGAAGGCATTATATGCCTCTATTCTGTCCCCCAAATGCTAGCAGACAGTAACAAAAACAGATAGCCTCTCCTTATTGTGAAACATCTCACAGGGAAGAAGGTTGGTTGAAGGTAGTGATCACAGTTTTTTTTTTTTTAGTCTGTCAGCTGCCTGATGCTTTCTATCAAAAAAAACCAAAACAAAGCCTAGCCTAGAATACAGTTTTTTTCTCAAAGTAAACAATTTCCTAATGTTCTAGCTACATGTACTTAGCATTTTCCATCACAGTCTAATTTCCAGTGCTCATTATGATTATGTCAGGATACATGGCACATAATAAGTAGGCTTAATTGTTTCCATATTAACAAATTAGCATCTAGGAAGTCTCCGTTAGACTTCTGTAGTATTTTCTGGATGTATGAATTCTTTTTCAGCAGTGAAAAAATTGCTTCTGGATTTCCAATTCACAGTCTCCTCCCTTCTTCAAACTAGGTTTCCATACTGTTGCAATGCAAAATGTAAACTTTTTATACATGAAAAGCAATCTATCAGAAATGCATATAAGGACCACAACTTCCAAGGGAAATTTTGTATTTCCACTCAAAAGATAAATAGTCTCCACTACATTTTTAATGATCTTCGAATTAAATTTATTTTGAGCTTGCGTGTTTGCCACTTTCCTGGGCTACAATAATCATGTTTGGTTGCCCTTAAATCTCACTGATTTAATTCCTAGTAAATTACATTAAAATTTACTGAAAAAAACCTAAGAATTTTAGGAAGGAAAAAGATAAATTATTATGAAATGTAAGTTTTTTTGCTATTCTTTCGAAAGCAGTTAATAAAAATATGTAGCCTCTGTATTATAAGTACTCTGGTATTATCTGTGTACAGTATTTACATTGATCTATTCCCTCAGGTACTAATTGCATGACTGTTTGTTTTATAGAAAGTATTTAAATGTAAATCAGAAATATTAGCTTGCTGTATTTCAATATTTTTCCTGGTAAAATGCAACCTATATAGTGAATACAATTATGATGTTAATCACTGCTACACTTCTTTTTTCCACAGTACAGCCTTCCTTGTTTCATATTTCTGAGGATTATTTTTTATGGCACTGCTCCTTAATTTTGTATATCAATGACGTGGAGTTATCTATCTCACATGATATGAATTCTATTTGTATCTGTCACATCTGTTGTATGAAAAGGCTAAAACTTCATAAATATATTAAAGAAAAAAAAAACATAATTAGAAAGATTAATTTCCTTTTCCCAGGAGCTCTGTCAGGTCTACATTAAATCAGAAAATAGTTAAAGGAGTGCTGTCTCTCACCAGCATTTGATTTTCCACAAAGCACTTTCAAAAACAAAACAAGCAAGAGTTCTCTAAGCTGTGTGCAGACCATTTTGTATTTAGCAAGCAGGAAGCACACTGCCATTTGTTTCTGTCATATTATTCCACTGGGTGACAAGAACAAATGCCGATGAAGCACTACAGAAAATGCACTTAAGATATGTACCTCAGCTTGCAAAAAGGGGCACTGGATTGTTTTTGTGAGCTGCAATATAGTGGTGCCTGTGTACACCATAAACAAAAAAGGACTGCCAAAGTGATCTACAAAATGAAAAAGGCAAAAGTTTGGCAGATCCTGTATTCCCAGGGAGCAGTGAATAGTTATTATCAACTTGACTTCACTTTCTTAATATTTCCTTCCTTCTGACTGAGCAAAGCATTGAATCAACAAAAAGATTCTTAAGGAAGAACTTTGAGGATAATGGAAAAAAAAATATAAAATCAATGTACAAATTCAGGAGGCCAAAAAACTTAAATATTTATATTTGTATGTTTACAGACTAATCCTAAATCCCCAGGATCAATGATACTATCTTATACTAGGCCTTCATCCTCATTACAGGAATAAATCCTTAGTCTGTTGAATAAGTTACCTACCATTTCCTTTTAAAGAGGGGCTTTTCCTTGTACACCCTGGGAGCCTTAAACCCTCTTCTGGTTTCCTGCTCATTCACTGCATAAAGATGGCAAATACAATTTTTGGAAAGTTAAATTTACACATCTTACAGCCTGCAATTGTAACATTGATTTTAGTGACCACCCTCAAAGAACTGAAATAAAGCTTTTATTCTGCCAAATATAGACCTGACATGCATTCTTTTGCAAATTGGAATTCGTGAGATCAATTAAAATATGAATAAGTATTGCAAACTGAAATTTGTTTGCATTCTGAGCAGGAAAGCCTATGGGAATGCACAAATGTTGCAGTGGTTCTCTTGGGAAGTAAACTCTAACATTTAAAAAATGTGTCATTTCCCACATGATTAACAGAAGCCATACTCCAATAATACACATATACGCTGTCACCCTGTCTCAGATTTAGAACTTTTGCTACACACAACAGAAATCCTTCCCCAAAATTGCTCTGCCTAAGGAATATTGCTAGTATTACTGATCTTACTGAATACATCTCCCTGAATGTTTGTTGCAGAGAGTAAAGCTGGGCAGAGATGCAGTGATATTGGCAGGTCACCTCATAACCTATGAAGAAAATCACACACCCAAAGTATGATCTGATCTGATGATTTTACTGGTAGCACAGTTGGGATTTCCCTAGAGGCGAGGGGAAGAGGTAGGAGAGGTTGGGGATGTTGTTGGATGCTGCTTTGTGACAGGGACAGAAAAGTGTGCAGAGCCTGGTTCAACTGACTAAAACCTACAAAATATCTTTATGTGTTCTCTTAATGGAAGATGGAGACCTGCCTATCTTATGCTTTTAAAAAAGCCCAGTTTGCACATTCTCCTCAATGCTATAGGGCATGCATTGTCAGAATGTGATAGATTTTGAAGTAGTTTTGGTTCTGTCACAGGAGGGCACAATTTGACATAGGTAAAATATAATTTAAACTCTATTCAAATAAGATTTCTTTTTCTTTTTTTATTCACAAGGACATGGTTGTGTAGCCACAAAGGATGTGCAAAGAAGTAGGTTATCAAACATCACTGCATCAAGAAAGGAAATACTCATTTCCCTCTGTTTGCTCCTGAGAACTTGCAAAAGCCTAGGATGCAGATCTTATTTTTATTAGATGTCTATAAAGTATGGTATTGTCACAAGAAAAATAAGAATATATTTTTATGTCAGAGATGGCTATCCTTTGTTTCTTTTGTTGCAAAGAATTGCTAAGATACCTCAGTCAATGAATCTTTGTTGTCATTAATTGCAATATGATAGTGCCAGAGAACCTGGGAGATACTGCAAGTCCATAGTACTAGGCATGAAGACATCTACTGACCTTACTGTCTTAAAATAAATCAGAGAGAAAGGTGACATGGAAATTCAGAGATGCAAAGCATCTCTGTCTTGGCTCAGCAGCAAGCTGATGAAGGAAGGAGTGATGCATAATGTATCAATTGCAATATGTCAATAAAACTTAAATTTCTGGAATCAATCTCAATAAGAGGAAGCCATGCTCACTGATGTATCTGTCTGAAAAGATGCAATGACTATTTTAACTCTCCTCCAGAGGTTCAATGTTTACTTTTTTTTTAATTTGCTAGGTATGTTAGCAAGATGTGCTTTAATGAATTTGTTTATTTTGCATTTTCAGTATTCAGAACACTAGAAAATATTTTATTATAGAGTTATGAATAAGTATTTTGTTTCATGCAATGGCTGACATTACTGTATGTAACAAAACTCCTAAGGGTATGTGCTTATGAGATCAAGCACTTGAACTTCTAGCCTGATATATATGGATCAGGCCTATTTTTCTTCCACCCTTATTCCACTTTTTATGTTTTGGTCCTTTCTTATATAAATCTCTCTTCAAAACTTACATACAAAAGACATATAAGTATGAATAATCTTTTCTCTTTGGAATTCCCCATATCTTAGAATGGAAATTACTTAAATTCTGGTTGTGGTGTGTAATTATCCTCTGGGCATCTAATGTCTCTGCCAAAAAATCTTCCTTAACAACAGATTGAGGTGAAAGAATCACATTCTATTTCATCAGAAGCAACGTTAACAGTACCAGCAGGGAACTTATATGTAGTGAGGCAATTTCCCAATGCCTTTTACTTCGAAGCAAGTATTTTGCATACCCTACATCCCTGAGTCTTGTTTCCTGAATGAGAGATTTTCTCACGAAGGATCCCTTACAGTTGGCAATTTGCAGAAGTTCAAAAGGCCCAACTCTAATCTGAATAGTAGGAATTTTACATGGTTTTGATGCACTGTGAGTACATTAAGCTAAAATGTCTAAGTAGACTATTTTTCCCATGCCTTTTCATCTCTCTCAGAAAGGACCCTGAAACAAAACATTATGTTAAAAACATTATGTTCTCAAAAGAAAGCAATAAATGCTACATTTCAAGCCCAGTATCAGGAATGTAATTCTGAGATAGAATCTGCTAAGCAGCTTCAAATTTGGAAAACATAAAATGTATATTACACTCCTCTCTAAAAAAAACCACAAAACCACACAATATTTTTGTCACTCAGGCATTTAATTAGAATTTCAAAAATAGATTAATTGTAATTGAAAATGTAATAAACTATAGTTTGGGATTTTTTTCTAGGGAAATCCAAATTAACATAGTTAATGAAATTACTTTACTTTTTTGCTTTGTCAGTAACTAAATCCCTTCCACAGCTTTCTATATTGAAAAAAAACCCCAACCAAACAGATAATCTGCTAAAGCAAATGGTCTGCTTTTTCACCCAGGGATTACAAAAGCTATTAAAGCAAATTCCTGTGAAGTACATCAACAGTACTTTAAAATGAACTTTTAACACCTTACAAATGTTATTTTATTGGGAAAAAATGACACCAATTTCTCTAAATGCCAGAGGGATTTAAACTGTGGTAAGATGAAGTCAGTTGTTTTATGAAGTGTATTATCTTCTGGATACTGGTTTGTTGGAGACTTTAAAACCATTATCTCACTAAGCTCACAAGTAATGCTAAGAATGCCTATGAGCTCATTTGAAGCTGATCTGCAGTGTAATAAAGAAAAACAATATCATTTCTTCCAACAGTCAAACTAGCATGAATGAACTAAGCCACTCTGGACATGTTTGAGGAAAGTGGAAAAAAAGCCTGTCAAGATCAAGAAAGAGTTTCCCAGTGCTGGGAAAATACATATGAGTAGGTTCGGGTACGATTCTCTGTTCGATGCCAACAGCTCAGCAAAGAGTTCTTCAACACGTTGAAAGCAAAGTTATGCTTTGCTGTGGCTGAACTGCAACAAAACATTGTTACAGGGAGTTCGTATTTGTGGGACTCTGCACTGTGCTGAGAGATTCTCATTGCTTCTGTTGACTCTTCAAATGTTCAACAAAATGTAACTTCAAAACATAGAACAAGGCATAGACAGCAAAAAAATACTCAAGCATTTGGGAAGACACACATTGTACAGCTAAATAAAAGAAAGCTCAATTGTATTTCTTCTTCTAAATTATTTTTATTTCATTTTCAAAAATACATAAATCTGTGTGGCTTAAAAAAATGGATTCTATGATTGGTTTTGGAACAAAACACTTTGTTTCAACAGAGTCAAAGCATGACACAGCCCTGAACTTAAGAATAATTTCCACGCTAACATTGAAACATTTCATACCCCTAATGCCAAGAAAGGGTGAATATTTTGAGTCTCTTTTTCTTGTTCTAAGTGACTCTATTGAAAAAATTAGGATGATTCCAGAAAGCACATGTATTTTCACATCAATGGGAAAATGTCATCAAATAATTTCTGACTGAATTAAGATACATAATTGAAAATATGTTTTTTAAAAATGTGAAAATAACATTAATTTTGCTATGCATGACTTCTCTTTTTTCTTTTTTTTTTTTTCTAGTTTAGCAGTCATTTTTACTCAAATTTCTATCCTTTTCTACTCTTAATAGAGCTTTTGGTTTTTTTAGTTAATGGTGATATTTATCCTCCTTATGATACTGTATTAATCCTTGCATATTATTTCAGGGCAGCCAGAGTACTGGGAAAAATAACCATGTGTATGTAACATATTTTATAGATCTTTGATGTATAGAAGAGAGGTAAATATAGGATAAAATTCCTTCTCTTTTAATACTTTTACTGATTTAGTAGTCACCATAACACACTTCTCATCACTTTTTAAAATGAAAATGTACAGTCTTATTGGTTGATGCATTTGAATTTAAATGATTTGCTAACATAGACAATACATTACTGTGAAAATTTGTGGGTTTAAACTAAGTCATCATTAAATCTGACATTTTTACTGTGGGTCTGTCAATCAAATGACAAATAGTTTACATGAAAAATGTGTGTTGCTATTTGATCTGTGATCATTTAATCTTAATCTTACTTTATTAAAAAACAAACAAAAAACATTAATTTAGATGTTGCACATGAATAATCTGTTTCAAATCAAACTGCTTGGAATCCTATTTGAATATTTCCAGCAGGGAACATCATTTTCTAAATTAACAAGAAACAGAGATTTTATTTTAATATATTTAGAACAAACCAAAACCAAACCAACAAATTCCAATTGGATTTATCATCAGAAACACAGCTTTGTGACTGCATAGCTGTGGGGTAGATAACAGAACATTCCTAAATGAAACATCAGGAAACATCACTTCATTTGAGGCTTCAGGTAAGCTTTTTAAAGAGATTAATTCGTTTACTTTTAATATTTTAAGCCTTGTACCACTACCATTTTGACAACGTGATCATTTCAGAACTTGAAGTGTCTGAAGGCTTTAGTTTAAAGGCTCAGTTCTAGTTTTAATTTTTATTTCATAATTCAAATTTCATTTATTAAGTAGTAATATTGTTATTTTACATGAATATTGGAAAAAGGTCTAGAAGTGCCAAAGATAAGAGATACCTAGAGATTAAACACGTGGTTTTGGTTACAGGAGAACTGATAGGAGGTTTATAATGAAATTGTGGGGATTATATCTATTTTAAGTGACATATGGCTTATTTATAAATAAAAATATGATTGGCGGGGAAATAGACAGAACCTTATTATTGTGTCTTATTTATCTACTTTTATGTCTTCCAGTACTGTAAAATCTGTTCACTTTCCAGTCATTGTGACTTTAATATCACAAAAGAAATGGAAAGATAGGAAGCATTAATATTACAAAATTTAAAATATTCATATATAGGAGACTGCAGCAGAGAAATTTATCCTTTAATTTAAAAAAAAAAAAAAAAAGCTGCCTACATAATTTTTAAAATCTGCCTATAAATGCTCAGTCTTAAACTTACAGAAACCAAAAAATGTATGTACCAAAAAAATAAAATTGACCTAGATGTTAACCGAACTTAAAAATGTCAATTGGCTTTACCTTTTACTTTCATATGTTCTTACAATAAGGTAAGTGAAAAAAAAATAAATCTGAGAATTTAATAAAGCTTGGAGAAACCATGGAAAATAAATTAATAAAGAACCTGTGTGTATCCTATCCTGTGAAACGAAACCTGTATCTTTTAGCTGGTGGTTAGTCCATTATTTGTACTCAAACTACAGCCTTAGCTGCTCACTCAGTAAAGACTCAGAAGTGTGATCAGGAAACTTTTTTAACTGGTTGAGTTGACTTTATGGAAACCTGGATTTCTACAGTCTCTCTGAACATGCACGGTTACATTCGTTCATCTCTGCCATCCTACACATCTTTATTGGGCCCAGGTGATGAACATGAAGAGATGAATAACCTGCTTTTTTGATAGTCCCTGCCAATTTTAATAAAGGCTAAGATAGTGCTTTTGAAAAGTTACCTAAAGAGTACTATTAAAATCAAACTTTAATTGAGGTACCCAGCTTATCCTCATCCTGATCTCATCACTTTTCATTCACATGTGACACGTTGCCGGCTTGTAATAAGAACTTATAATAAAAGGTGGCCTAATGGGAAGATAAAAACCAGGATGGAAATGGCTTATTGCTTGAAATGAGTTCAACATGGGACTGATGGATTTTAGCAAGATAAGTAGTAAAGACTGCTTAATGACAGCTGTCTCCTATTTATTTACACTAAAATCCCATTTATCTGAAGGTCTTGTTTCACAACATAAATTAGCAGGTAACCAGAAGGGCTTGTCACACAGATCAGATCATCAAGATTGCTCTGTGTATTTCAAAGTGCACAGTTAAATTCATCTTTCCTGCACAATTGGTAAAGAAGAGCACATGAACTCCCACAAATCTCAGCCTGGTAGGTCCCAGAAGCTGCTCCTGCCCAAGGCTAGAGTCAGTACTCAATATAGTCAGTTCTCAAATAATGAAGTGTGCAGATAAATCCTGGCATAAGCATGCCAACTGATAGCACTATGTAACGAACTTAGAAAGGCTGAATAAAAGGATGTTTAATTCAAATGAAATTGCAAGGAAAACTTTATGCATAGAACATAAATACCCATGCTTCATTACAATGTAGAAAGGGCTATTAAGACAGTGCCCTGTAAATCTTTCTGCTGCTTGGTTTCCCCTCTGGGTAGCCACCAACTCTAGGTTTCTCAGCTCACACTACCCCCTCTGTTGTGACATCATTTATGTTTGTCCCTGTGATTCATGACAACTTTTCTGCCATCTGGGTGTCTAAACACAGTGCTACAATTAAGACTGAATCTTTAACATTTCTATTCATATATTGCATTCAAGATTTTCCCCAAAGCATCTATACACCTTTCAGTAATGATAAATAGCTGACTCAGGTATCTATTCATATATCTCTGAATATAAAACAAGCATTAGATAGTGCTGTTAATGTCTAGGGCTGACTTCAAGCTGATAAACTGAGAACAATATTTATAATTCAAAATCTGCATGGAAAACGTGTCTTCAGAAATATGGTTGTGCCAGCTGCCAGGATTAAGGAGCATTCTGGCTGTGGAAAATATTCTGTGAGGCTCTGTATAAGCCTGCTTTATATCTTCAGTGGAGCCATGTTTGAGCAGATGCCTGAAGTAAGCTGATGCTTTCAGCAGTCTGGCCTGTCACAACAGAGAGTCTGAAAGTACCACCCTCCATGGAAACAAACTAAAGGTGATCTGAGACAAGGCATGATTGAAGATTTTTGGCTTGAGCAAGGTAACTGTTTATACCAGCTTTTTTTTTTGGTGGTGGTTTTTTTTGTTATTGCTTTTTTGTTTGTTTTTTTACCTTATATGATCATGATATTCCTTATTCTTTTAAAACATACAAGAAATCTTGCTGCCTGATTCTCTCCTCTCCTGTACTATTTCTCTATTCCTGTCTGTGGAGAGTTTGCTACAGCTACAAGGGGATCACAATCCAGGATGGTGATTGCTCTGTGAACAACCAGGGTGACTGAATATATTATTTAATGCAATATTGAAAGCATGACATCCTTAATTTCCTGCAAGAATTGAGCATCATTGCAAGTTAGAAACTGCTTTTAATAAACTTATTAACAATGACCAAATCAGATCCTGGCTTTGTACAACTTCCACAAACAATCTGGTACAAACTTCTGCCAAATGTGAAATGTCTTTTGAAGCAAAACCCTGGCAGTTCCAGTTTCTTCAAGAAAGTCTTCCTCAAGACTTCTGTGAAAGAACTCTGTCTTAAAAGGTACCAATAGCATCTGTATTAAGAGGAAAAAGAGTCTTCAGAATTCACCTCTAAAACAGAGCTCAAAATCTCCATCTCACTTTCTGTCATGATTCAAAAATATGAATAGAGATTTCAGTCATGATTTGTGCTAAAACAAGCTGGGTTATCTTCCTCTTTTTTGGGGCTATGTGCATGGAGGATGCCAGCCACGTAGTACTGAGGGATCCAGAGCCTTCAGGATCAAGTTTACTTACAGCGCTGGGATGTAAGGTGTTCCTCTTACAGCATTTTGATATTGGACCAGTACACAACATCAATAAACAAAGGTTTTTTTATCTAGTCTGTATCCTCAATACTTGACATTTTAGGTGTAAAGAAAATGGAAGCCAAGTCAGACTGCTAAAAGGATAGAACAGATAGTAATAGAAATTAAACATATCAAAAGTTAGGAGAATGATAAGAGACAGGAGATATTCTGAAAACTCATTCCAGCCTTTTAGTCATTAAAAGAAGGGCAGAGATGCTCGTCTGTTAGTCCCTCATTTGGAAGGATGTTGCCTTTTGATACTGAGATGTCTGATGGTATTTACCAACCTTTTTGCTTCTGCCTTTACTGAAAAATCAGCACATTGAAGGGAAGAAAGCAAAAGGCTATTGCAAAAAGTAAAGAAATAATCTGTTCCCTACATATCACAGTAGGTATGAGAGGTAGTAGTGGACACTAACTGCACCAGGAGGGATTTAAGTTAGGAAGCAGAAAAAGCTTTCAACTAGTATGGATAATGAGCAACTGGAATAATTTGACTGGGGAAATTGTGGAGTCTTAATCTTTGAACCTTTCCAAGGACAACTTGGGCAATTTGTCAGGAGCAGTCCATGATAGGAATAGCATCTGTCACAATGTGACTCTGACCTGGGGCAGAAGGAAAGTCCAGGTGATGCTCTTGAGGCTCCTTCACTTTTTTATTTTTCTATGACTTTTATAGTTTACTCTTATTCAGAAAACTAATAAACAAAATCATAGCTACTGGCTTTTTGTTACATGCATACCTGCAATCTCCAGAATTCCTGATTGCCTTTGGGAAGCATTATATGGCTATTGTTGCTATGTCAATAATTTTTATATCACCTGTGGGACAAGTTAGGATTTGTAAATAAACATATTGTCAGGCAAATTTAAATCAGTCTTTCCTTTGACTTCAAGAGGAGCTCAATTGCAGAATGTAGATTCAGACAACTAAGTTGACAGCTGGTCTCCCAGGGCTCCCTTTGTATGATGGGCACTTTCAGGAAGCAACTGAGAGCATGAGACTAATTTATTTCTTCTGAAGACTAGCCAAATAACTAAGCAGGTTATTAAAGTAAATCAAATTGGAAACCAATAGTCGGACAGTGTTAACACTCTCCTTCCACACCTTCATAATGCCTAACTTACTAAGCAATAAATAGCCAATATTTAGAAAGAAGATATGAAAATAGATTGAGGAAAAAATAGCATTAAATTAATCACATCCACAGAGTTTAAAGATTTTGCTGCAATCTCTCCTCCCATTTCTGTACCATAAATAATATCAGGGCAAACTAACTGTTTTCCCTTACAACTCAATGTGAAAAAATTTCTGAAATAGGCTGGCTATGTAAATATCTAGTGAGGACTAAAAGAAAGCAAACCTACTCTATTTTGGCTCCCAGTCAGAGCGGTAGTAAAAATAAGATAGTGTTAAATAAATATGCTTTAGGACTCCTTAGATGTGTTTTATAGTAAGAATAAAGTAAACACACTCAGCATAATTTCTTTCAAGGCTTTTTGAGATGTAGATTCCCATAGTTAAGTTACAGAACAAAATTAAAGAACACAGAAAAAGTTTTCTCTAGCCTTCAGCTTCCTGGTCTGCGTCAATTAAAATTATCCTAGGATCAAGAGTGGTCCTCTTTCGGTCCATAATATGCAATATTTTTTTTCTTATCTAACAAGGTCTAGCTGAGTAACTCCTCAACATTGAGAGAATATTGATGAGTGAAAACATAATATTTTCTTCTTACTATTCACTTAAAACAATTGTTCAGAAGACTTTCAGGTAGCCTTCTGCACATGATGGGATTGTCTAAGGAATAAGGAGGAGGCTGTGACTGAACAGCACAAGAAAGAGCCCAGGACTGCTTTGTTAATTAATTAGTTAGTTAGTTAGTTAGTTTGTTTGTTTGTTTTTATGAGATAGGTGTATCATAATTTCATCAAATTTTTAAATTGTTATTTATATTCCATCTCACTGTTTCAACTGGATATCACATTTCATTGGCACGTTTATTCAGCACAGCCTCACTGAGCCCCGGGGTAAACAGTCTCCCACTCAAAAGTGAAAATTCACAGTTTAATAGGAAAATAACATGTTTGCTACTACAAGTAATGGAAAAGTCCACACAACTTTCAGGGACTCTAGTTGGAATCGTGATAATAATTAGTACAGCCATGAGACAGTTTTGACCCATATAATCAAAAGGATATGTGTCACATTAATACTGTCATTACCATGTAGGTTAACCTAAACATCCATATTTATCTTTTCTTAAATACTTCTTTAAATATATAATTCATATTGATGCAAAAAAAATTTAGTTATTTAGCTTGCAGTATGAATGCAGTACTAAAACTTTTTCTTTTTTATTCTTTTATTTCCTTGTCAACCAGCTTGTGAATCCTTGCCACAGTGACAAAAGTATCTTTGATGGCAGTTGCCTTTGGGGTCTCCCTTGTGCTGAGGGGGCTCAGAGCCACTTCCACAGGCACCAGAATATCAGGTTATTGAGGGGTTTGTTGCACCCTGCTGCTGCTGCAAGGGGAAGGATTGTTTCTCCCCAAGATCTCTCATAAAAGGATATTGCTTCTTGACTGCTGGCAGGAATGTTTAACGCCATCCATGCAAGTGCCCTGCAGAGTTATGCAGGTTAACAACTTCCACAGCTTAGATAATGCTGCAGGAATTGGTGCTGAATAAATAATTCATGTAGACTTCTTATGGCTGAAAAAAACCCACAAAACTTGTGTAGTTTGACTCAGATTCAAGCTGCTGTTAAAGTATTAGGTTTTATCACAGATGTCATTTTTGCCTATTTATTTCTTTTGACACTTGGCCTTTTCCAGAGGCTTGATGGCAGTATAATAGAAACTTGATAAATGGATCCATACATTGTTTTCATTCTTTCCAGATGTTTCCTTCAATATGCAGAAAGCTGCAAAGTTCAAATTTTAGTATCTCTTACAAGACAAGGAGTGCAGTTCAGAAAACAGTGTGGATCCTTATTTGGCCAGAAATTTTGTTTATTTTGGTTAGAATGGGACACACATCAATAGACACATTTAAAATAAAACAAAAAAATAATGAAAAAAAGAAATCTATGAAGTTTTTCAAAGAAACCAGTTATGGAAAATACTAAATGCAGTTTTTATTGTAGATGGGACAGCTAGTACTGTCTGCTGACTGCCTCTTCCTGACACCCACGAGTATACTCTAGATGCATTTGGTTAGTGCTGCTTACCCATGCATTACTACCACTAGCTGTTGTAATAACAGCAGGCTAAATAGAAGCAATGTCTACAACCACTCTGCAAAATTTCCTTGTGTCTGAATATAGACTGTGCTTGTTTTTTTATAGGGTCTAGATGCAAAACTTTGAATGACAGTCACGACTAAATGATGTAAAAAAGGGTTGCACAGAACATTCAAACCTTTAGTAATTAATTTAAAATCCTGGGACTTATCTGACACAAAAATTAATAAAAATGAAAGCACGGACAAGTTCTATTTCCTGCTGCTATGTTATGTAACCCATTTTCTCTTTAGAAATTAGGCCATAAGAAGTTACTGAATTGCAAAGTAGTTCAGCTGGTATTTGCATCCAAATATAGAAACACTGGCTATAATAACCTACCAGTATAAAGGTTACTTCAAAAGTCCTGTCATTATCTTCTTGTATGGTTGTCATAACATTTCTTCATATAAATATGTGAATGAATAAAGTCGTTTTAAGGAGATATTGAAAGAGTTTTTTCCTTTCAAAGTTTGCATATCCTGAAATGCCCAGATTTCAGGAGCACCTGTTTTCTCACATGAAATCTTTATATAATTTGTTTTTCACCTTTGTGTTTTATTGAGGTGCACAGCTGTGGATTTTTGGTTTAACCTTTTAGAAAGAAACCTGCAGCTTTATAGTTTTGTTACATTCAAAAATATAGAAGGCATTGTCCTACAGAACTGGCAGCTTTTCTACTTAAAAGCTCATAATTTAGTTAAGCCCTCTAATAGAACTGTATTTCATATATGCTGAAAATACCCTTTATGCTTGTGTTACTCCTCAGAGAATCTAAAGATGGAAATAAAGTCATTTATTGCATAAGGAATAGTGACTGTATTGGCCATTAACCTCAATAAGTTGCCTAGACTAGAATGGGGCATATAAAACACTCATAGTAGTGAGATTTGACAGTACAAGACATTTATTCAAGCCAAAGTACTGCTTATAGAAAGGAACTCACAGATATCTGTACTCACACTACTCTGTGCTGCCATCTTCTCCAGTCAGATAATTTGTTTTCTGCTTCATACAATATTTGAGCATTATGCCCCAGGCACTTCATTTTCTTACAGCAATTTCCTCTTCTCCTACAATAATAGTACTGAAAAAAAGTGTTATTCTTTATTAACTTATAAATGAATTTTTGTCCTTTAGCATTTTACTTACAACTTTAAATGTAAGTATAATAAAATAATTAATGGGGTATACATTATACTGCTAATATGAAGAACACTTTGTTAAAAATTAAACCCTTTGCATATTTATTTTGCATGTAGTAGCATATACACATTTCTATTTTTTAAAACTGTTGAAAACTATATTAACTTTTCAGAACAAGAAAAAAGAGAATGCTTCCATGACTAACTTCCTCCAAGCCTCTGGTTGAATGCAAATATCAGTTTATCTGTTTCTAAAATTTTATGTAAATGCATGCAACTCCAAAATGTTTTGCAAAAGTGAATTATCTTCTGGAGCCCAGTGATACAAATCCTCTGCTTCTAGGTACTCTTCCAAGTCTGGCAGAATTGGGCTGTTAATACTTAAAAAAAAAAAAAAAAAAAAAGTGAAAAAGTTGTGTGAAAATATTGTGTAAATTATAAATTCAAACACTCAGAAGTTAGAAACTGTCTGTTTAGTTAAATTCACTCTCTCTGTTTTTGTATAACTGAATGAAAACCCAGGCATCTTTCCTCATAATACACAATTGTTTTCTGCAGGAACCCTGCCTTCTCTTGTGAATCAGTTTTATGGTACTGTTTGAGTGTGGTGATGTACAGTTCTTAAATCCATTATTGAAAGCATCCACTCATCTACTGCTTGCTTAGCACTGTCTCAGTCTTGAAATAATTTCTTTGACAATTTTTATGATTTTTAAGATCTTAAACTTCTAAGATTTTTGTCAAGACCTTAGAGTTACCCACAGCTCTTTGTGAGTGCTCCAAACATCTTAAGTCTGAACAAAATTCACATGCTTAATTCTTAATCCACATATATAGAATTCTAGAACTGTAGAATAATTTGGTTTGGATGGGACCTTAAAGGTCATCTAATTCCAATCACGCCAGTGTGAGCAGGGAATGTTCCGCTAGACCAGGTTACTCAGACCCCCATCCAACCTGGTCTTGGACACCTCCAGGGATGCTCTCTGAGCAACCTGTCCCAATTCCACCCTTATAGTAAAGAATTTCTCCTAATATTTAATCTAAATCTCCTTTAGTTTAAGGCCATTTCCCCTTGTCCTGTTGCTACATCTCCTTGTGAAGTCCCTTTCCAGTCTTCTAGTAAGCCCCTTTATGTACTGCACATAAATCAGCTCAGTATCAAGATATTTTTCCACCTGCATCTTTCCTGGGACTCACTTCAGTGAGTTTTCTTAGAAAATAGCTACAGGATGAAGTCTTGTCCAGAATGTAATAATGGACAAGGCTGGCCATGAAATGCAAATCTTCTTTAGTGATATATGGTGTCTGTAATAAAAGCCTCCTAATGAATTTTATATTGTTTTTTTGCAAAAGGAGACTACTCCAGATAGGAAGGCACTAGCCACAGAGGACGACAGCTGGTGATTGATTTTGTCTCCCTCATTCTTGTTGATGTTTCTGAGTGCTGTATGTGTGCTTGGATGAAAGCGTTCTCCTTTCATTGCTCTGCTTTTCAGTGGAAACTGCTGTAATTACTCAACTTCGTAACAACCAGCTACACATGGTTGATCAGGAGTGGTTTCTAGCATGGACTGAATGGAAGTCTTTGGATTTTATCAAGACCTCCATCAGCTTCCTGCCCCAAATGGGAATGAGAGGGCGTCGTGCCCTCTCTCAGCATTGCTCAAACCTGGGCTTCATTTTGAAGTACCTAACTTCACTCATTTGTGTGTCTTTGCAGTTGAGATTGAGGGTGATCATAGAGCATATAGGCTCAGAGCAAACTCGCTTTGGGCATTGCCAGTAAGCAAGAAACTTTCTACAAGCGCTGCCCATATATCATTACCTCCTAGCTGCCACATGTTGCTTCTCAAATGATTGAGAGTGGACTACTTAGAGGACCCCAAAGGCTGCTGGTTATGCGGTCAAGAGAAGGGAGGTGGCTACTCCACTTGAAGTTAACAATAAGCTTTTGTTGAGTGGCGTTCTCAGAAAATGATTAAATATTAATTATTTTTCTTTTAGATGTTAATTATCTTTTTTTTTAGACCAAATTTTCAGCTACCTACAGACTATGTTCCCTAGAAAAACGAGATGTTTGACTGGTCAAGAGGGAATGTGTTGGTCATTTCACAACTTGCAAAGTGACAGGCAAGTAAATCTGAAGCTGAGAACAGGGTGCTATAAAGGGTAGGTAGGAAATATCACTCACCCATAAGAAGCAGCATGGAAAATTCATCACAAATCCCCTTGTGCGTAGAATGAGCCTTAGGTGAGCCTGTTCTAAGGATGGAAACGTGAGGATATAAAGCTTGTTCCTGAGGCTCACAGGATCCACAGACTGGGAAACAAGGATTTTGAAAGCTATGACCCCAACCCAGCACTGTAGGAGTTTAAACACAGCTTGGATGGGGGTGTGTGCCTTAAATCCTAGTCTAGGCACAGCGTGGAGTGGGAGGTCATCATAGAAATACCTGATCCAACTCCAGGAGTGGTGATGTGTCGTAGTGACACTTTGCAGCTTCATAGGTAAAACAGCAGGGTTAGTAGGTCTTTTGTCAATTTTGTTAGTCTGTTCGTTTTTTCCCATTTTCAGTTTCATCTCAGAGCTCCATAACATCAAACTCCTTCTGTATTTGGATACCAAAATGTGAAGAGAATCAATTGGAATTCTCTGGTGACACTGGTTTTCATGGGAAAATGAAAAAAAAAAAAGCTAAATTATAGAAACTTTAATTTTTCAGAGAAATATGTTAGTTTCTTTTGATGAAACAGCCCAGAAGACAGCTTTCTGATACAAACCCTAGAAACCCACTGATTGCTTGCCTGCTGTTGGAGCTCAAACTCCCCACCTGTGGATTTGACATAACCCCACCTTCAAAGCTCTGGATCACACAGCACACACACTTTGCCAAGGAGACCGGCCATCAGCTTTGAAGGAGTGGAAAGACATTATGGAGATGAGGAAACAAAATTCAAAACCTACTCTCTAAGTGGAAGAAGCTGTTCAAACATGGAGCTGTGTCACACAGCAGGTTAATGTTTGAAACATAATGTGCAGCCCAAAGAATTTAAATGCATTTTGGTCCTCTTTTAAAGCCTAAACTTGGACTCTTCTCTCTTACACTCTCCCTGCCATGGAGCAGAGCACTTCAGAGTTTCAGAACCAAATCCCAAGCCACCTAGTTCCCAGATTCCAAGCACTGGCTGTCCCTGTCTGAATGGTCTCTCATATGAGAAACTATTGGAATATGAGCTGTCATTCTCAGGATCTTAAGATCCAGTGTATTTTGGAGATTTTCTGGGAAGAACATTGGCTATAAGTAAAACAAACAAGCATTTTTATTTCTCTTTATGCTTTTATTTCCTACAAGAAGCATGAAATATGTGGTCTGTTTGGAATTTTAACTTTTTTCCCAGTCCCCAGAGAAGTCAGTTTTTCTATAAAGTGGAGATTTGAACATGTTTTGTATGTTTGTGGGCAAGAAGTGGATATTTGACCCTGTTTGTTCATTTTCCTTTATATGTAATATATTTTTCTTTATCACAAGTCTCTAAGGAAGCTAAAGATGATACTATTCTTCTCATTTTATTAATTGGAACCTGGAATAAATGGAATAGAGGCAAAAATGTTGACTTTAATTTAAGAGTGAATTTTTACACTTTATATACAAGCAGGGTTCTTATTGACCTGATTAGCAAACCTTGACCTCAACTCTTCTGAGCATCAAATATCACTTTTGGGTAGCCAGAAACAAATTTCAGTTAATGTAAGGTTCTCTTTATTTTTTTTAAAGGCAGAAGAGCAATCTGATTTTTTAAAAGTAGCAGTGAATCATAACAACCAAGAAATCATTTTAGCCTAATTTTCTAAGACAAGTTTTTGTTCCTGTCTGTGCACACACAGTCACATTTGTCCATTTTTGAACTTACTGATCAATTTAAACAAAGACCTGACAAGAAAGTATAGATTTCAGAAACAACTGAGGTAGTTATTAACCAACAGTTATCGTTCATAGTTAAGTACAAGTTTTCAAAAATCACAATTGCCAGGGTGTGCAATGAAGGAACAGGGAAAAACTCTGTGACACTATCTGATAAACCACCCAGCTCACAAATTCTGCAGCAGAAGAGACAGAGGTCCCATGAAAGCCTCTTGCAGTGCATGACCTGATTTATTAACAGTTCATTCTGCACTGTAATCTGAATGAGGCTTGGGTAATGGAGGGAAAAAAAGAAAAAAGTGCTGTGCTTATGTATTAAAAATATGGGTACTGAAAATGTACACATCTATGGGTTCTGCTGGTAACTTTTCCTGTTAGCCCCCACTAAAATCTCAGTCTTGTTTTAGTCCTGCCTTAAATGCAAAGCACACAAATGCCAGCACCAAGACAACACTTTAGCACACTGGGGTAGGAAGCACAACCTGTCTGTCCTCAGTGAGGATCCTCATCAGCTAAAGGGCATCATGGCTTCCCCTACCAATTGGAAAAATATTGATTCCATGTTTTGATACCACACTCTCGTTCTCTAGGTGTTACGAGGCATGGTGGAACATGATATTATCCCTACTGTCACTGATAATGACAGTGGGAGCTGTAGGGATGAGCTGTTGGCCCTGCTGCGCCGTAGTCCCACACCTCTCTTTAGTCAGAGGAGTTCTTGGAGACTCAGGAATGATGGTCTCTGTTCCCTGCTATACAAAGGAATGGGTCTCATTAGTCAGATTCTATGACCTCTTACTCCTGTAAAAGGAAACTTCAAATAATGCCCTATTCTGCTTCTGCAGCCCTCAGATGGAGCATATGCATTTGTTCCTGGAGATGCAGTCTTCTTTGTGCAGGCTACAAAGAAAAGGGTCATGTTCTCTATCAAAGAAAACTGCAGAAAATTGACTGCCAGACTAAAAACTACTCACTGTAGTTATGAAAAGATCATTTTAAGGGATCATAATTTAAGAAAATATGAACAATATTTTTTATGCATGAGAAAAAAAACGAAACTCATGACATGGAAGCAAATTGTCTTCCAAAGTTCATGAAGTCTTCCCAGTACTGAAGTACTGCAGCTTCTCTTCTAAGGGCTGCAACAAACAAAACTTGTTTAAACACCAGGTTACACACTAAGAATACCTAAAAACTATACTTTTTCAAATAAAGAGTTCAGCAAAGGTACTGAGCATATCTGGTAGCTTGGCAAAGTCATGAGTCAGTGAACACAGGGCCTTATTATAGAGTTTTGTGCAATTTCTCTTACACTAGGTTTTCCTTGATGGTAGATGAAGACTACTTCAAAAGCAAGAGGCACAGTCATATAACCCAGACAGGCACGAAGGAATGTAAATTTTGCTTGCACGTATGCATTTAATCTATGAGGTTTATGCTAGCAAGGATCACTCATGAGGCTAAGAGTTGCAGAATTTTAGCTTTATTCATGCAATATAACACATGGCTGATTCACTGAATGCAACAACATGAACCCAGAAATTTTTGGCCAGTATAACTCCAGAATTGGAAAAAGATGTGCCAGGAGATTGTCTCCTGTTCACTCAGAAAAAAGTTCAGCAAGTATTACACTGTGTTCTGCTGCCCTAATCTCCTCTGCCTGTCCTTCAAAAGAAGCCTGTATCCTTCCATTCCAGTACTCCAGTCATAGGAGCCATCCCACCATGTCTCCATGATTCCAGTAAGACTGTAGCCCTGCAGGCATGTGCACATCTCTCACTCCTGTTGTTTATTCCCCATGCTGTGTGCATTTGCATAGAACCGTTTAAGTTGGGCCCCGCAATGAAGCCAACTCGCTGGCTGGAGTAGCTGGAATTCCTTTGTGCTGCTCTTCAGGTGCTCTCCTGCTGATCTGTGATCCCGCTCCAGCTTCTGGGCATCTCCTGCTGATACTGGCATGAAGGAATTAAATTATGAATAATTCATCTTGGCTGTTTTGGAAAATAATTTGTAGTTATAAATAGTAACATATAATGGACTGGTATCACTGCAACATGTCACAAATTGTCTGTTTGATACTGTTATTAATAATGACATAACTTTTGTTTGTCCAACTGGATTCTGTTCCACACGAAGTTATCTACCCATGATTTTTAAGATAATAACTTGCCATTTACCACTTGAAATACCATAGTTTGAATTTGTAACAAACATATAAATCTAATCCAGAGAGCCTGTCCTTCTAAAATCAGGTGAGGCATTGATTTAAGACATTTCTCATGAAACATACATGAAAAAATTGCAGCAACTTTGCTTTGAAAATACTTTCTTCAAGCAAACAGGCCTCCACTCTGGAACATATGCTAGATGAGTTCAGTTCATTTCAGCCTAGGCAACCTCAAATATCCCTCTCGTCATTTGCAGAGTATTTAGGGAATTATACGAGTTCTTCTTTAAACTTATGTCCTAAGCAATTCATTGATGGTATCTAGAGTGGTATAAGATCTGCAGAGTTCAGAAAATCTGGCATGTCTCTTGTGCTATAAGGTCACAGCATAAGTGAGAAATTACTTAGAAGCTTGACACCTTGCAAACTGAAATATTCAAGGAATGGCATTGTTGGAGGTGGTCCTGGTCTTTATGAGCTTACTCCTGAGGATGGACCTTTTAATTTTTGTGGAACCACTCACAAGAATAAGTAGCCTCTAGCATACAGTCTACATCACCAGACATTAAAAATGTGGCCATTTTACATTTAAATATTTGTAGTAGCTCTGCTTGCAAAATGAACAGTAAAACTTCTAGGATGAAACTTACATTTATGCAACTGTTTGCAAAAGTATAAGTTTTCCTACTATACATTATTGGAATAATTTAATGGTATTCAATTTACTGGAACTATATTACTTTAAATATTACTTTTGATTATGTTATTTTCTAAAATAAGTTGTATAGAGGCCAGGAGACATTTGTTGTGTTATGTCAAAATCATAATTAATATTAAACAAAAATGTCTCTAAAAGCGTAATACATAATTGGTTCAATCCATTTTTCAGAGAATGAGTCTGTGCAAATGAGGCTTTCTTTATATACTCATATACATAGCAAATTGTCTTAAAGTGTTAGCATAGTCTTTAGGAACTCTCAAGTGTACATTTAACATCCGAGATTCATTGTATCTGGCATTTGCACAACTGTTGTCTCTAAAAGCAAGTAATGTGAATTGTCACAACAATGATTCTTTAGGGAATGCTTCTTTCTACCATGATGGATTCTATTTTTCTGTGAAATTTTGAAAATTGAACTGTTCGTGGTAATAGAGTTTAAACTCCTCCACTTCTCCAAACAGAATTCATTTATGTACATGCACTTGGAGCACATCTGCACCCAGTTAACTGCTTTCAGTTAGCAAAATCAGCTGCTTTCAATAATTACACGCATATGTGAGTTCCTGAATCACATTCACTTTATAAAATGTTACATCTATATGTAAACTTATACTTTTTTTTAACCAGTGTAGTAGATAAAATTTCCCATATTCATGGCTTCTTGAATTAGCTTTCACAGAATTTCTACACTTCTTAAGGAGATATGTAGCATATGTCATATTGATCCCAACAGATTTTAGGAGCAGGCTTGTGGCACTATATCCAGAAAAGGCCAATGCAAATACACACCAACTCAAGATGTGCTTCTGCAAGCAAAAAACCTCATAAAAAATGCTTTGAAAAGGGAGGCACAGTACATGAGAAAGTGTTTTTAACTCACCTCTCCAAAGGTGCCAGCTATTCCATCTACACATACACTTAAAAAAGAAAATTACTTAGAAAAGCCCACAGTTTCTTCCTTATGCTTTTAATTCTTCTTCAGAGAGGAAAATTTCTTATGAAACCAGACAGGTTTTTAGGCTCAGGGTTCTTCAACCAGCTCATAAATAAACAAATAAATTGCCAGCTAAATAAATAAATAAATATTTTAATTGTTATTACTGTTCAGTCTGTCTCCTTTTGGTTTCATGTTGCATGGTCACCAATCCAAATACCTTCCCATTAGGCATAAACTTTAGACTGTCCTGACTGCAACAACAGTAAAAAACAAACAAAAAAGCAAAATATTTAATTTTTCTAGTTCTGGATAGCTCATACCACTCAAAAAATAGTCAGGACCAACAAACTCATAAGTATCTGGTCAGTAAAATTTCATATGTTACTTTGTGAAAATTGAATTTAAAATATAATCTTACACTTTTTAAATATACCAGCTTGTTTTTTTAAAATACTGTAATAAACCCAATATGATAGAGAATAGAACAATGTGGCTTGTAAAGTAGAAAACAATTAGATACCAATGGAATCCTTGACTTCAGAGGAACAAGATTATTTCATTTATTTCTCTGGACTTTTTTAAAAAAGAGATTATAAATGTATCAAAATGATAAGCATAAATATGATGCTATACTTTCATTTGAAGAGTTTGAGTTTTCTGCTATAAACCATATAACCAAGAATAGTAATGGACTAACATCAAAACACACACATCTTAAAATGGCTTCACAAAGACACAGCTCCTAAAATAATTATTTTAGTTTTGAAGACTGGTTCCACCAAATCCTAGCTTTAATGTATTTTTCTCCCAAACAATAGTGGTTTTAAATTTGTGTTTGAATAAAGCATTACAAAAAAATGTAGGATTGTCAATAGAATATGAAAAGAATCTCCACTGCATTTCATATTTGATGAATGAGGAGCTGTCTAGTTTCCATAAAGGCTTCTCTCTGAGACAGTTATAAGTATGATGCACCACCCTTGGACCATGGCAATTTGGAGGGTTGGCATATGAATAGACCTGAAGGTCGGAAGTGATTGATGTGATCGTCTTGTCTGACCTTCTATACCACAAGTGGCAAGCATCCTCAGAAACAGTATTAGTACCAGAACTTGAAACATGTTTCATCTTATTTTGAAAACTGCATTGTAATCTCCCTTGAGAAGTCTGTTTCAATGTGTAGTTGTACTTCCTGCTTGGAACTTGCGTCTTATTTAATCAAGTCATTGGATCTATTTGTACCTTTGCCTGTCATACTGAAAAACCTCTCTCTACCCATCTTTTCCAGATACCAGAGTAGCACGTAAGTTCTTGACCTTCTTTATAATAACATGAAAAGAGGAGTTGATATCAGAAGAGAAGACCAATGGGCTGTGATTTAAGACCAAAAAAGAAGTGGCATCATTACATAAAAGACTCATTTCTATGCTATGAAGAAATATTGTTGAGCAATTGAAATAGGCACCAGTTCTATGACACCAGGAAAAATCCACAGATATCTGAAGATTTTCTAGAACAGAAAGGGAACAGAGAAAACATATGGAGATTCTTCACAGAAATTTCTCTCCAAAAAATGTGAAAGACAAGCATATTGAAATTGAATCTTTGGTTAGGTAAACAATGTTTCAAGGACATTTTTTTTCATAGAGTCATAGAAAAGAAACCTAGTGCAACACAAAACTTTTAGCTACTCCCCTTTCAAATACATGTTAAAAAAAATCCAAAGGTAGAGAGGCTAAAATTCTAGTTTCCTTGACTCAAAAGTGCTTGCCTGTTTTGAACAGTTTTTCATCTCAAATGCTTTTATCCTCTTTTTCTCCTTAAAAGAGAGAGGGCATGAACTCACCTTATAGTGGAAAATATTTATTGGAACATGAAGAGTCAATCACATAATGACTGGCATCAAACAGAGGTACTCTGAGCCTTTAAAGATGGAGACACCATGCCACCCTCATAATCTAATTTTGATCCCTTCTGGATGAAAGTAATCATTACTATTATTGCATTTTATCCTTTCAGAGTGTTTCCTCCAGAGTGTTGCCCTAATTGACTTTTCTATAACTATGACAGTATTTTTATGCATTAAAAGTCACATTAATAAATAAACATTATAATTATAATGCTTCCAGCTGGGAATATTTTAGTTAAAGGTCATTTTTTGTTCAATAGGTATGTAGTTTAAATGTTGTCAAGTTTAGAATTAAGAATATAAAATACAATTAAACTTCCTTTTATCTCAAATGTTCTCCCTGAAGTTATTCCAGGACGAGTATTGTAAAAAGCATAGGCAAACTCACCTTCTGCAGTAAGGTTTCATGTGTTGTGTGTCAAAGTTTTGTGAAGGACAATTCTTTTCACACTAAGCATGATATTTTAGACAGAAAGAGAAAATAAACTGAAGAAATTATATAAACCATATATTATTACAAAAATCATATTTTAAAATTATTTAAATTATTTAAAACTTTAACATTGAACAGAAAAATATTCAGGAGTGATATTCAGCTCAAACTACATGAGCATATCTAATTCACAAATTTCTTGTTCTTTCCCATCTTTATTAAATTTTAATTACATTATTACCTCTAGCTAACTTTTAGGTTTTCAGAGAATGCATTCTGTTTCCAAGGTATTGGCACATCAGCAGTTGCCATTGGATCTGAAATCTGGACACTGGAATCTACAATACCAAAAGATTCTTTCAAACCCAGTATTTTGTTCCAGTACTGTGTTACTTTCATATTCTAGTGGCAGTTTAGAAGGTGAAGTCACTAGATAAATCACCAAACTGGGAAAGGAAAGAGGAAACAATGTTCACTGCTTAATTCAAATGCACAAATTATTATAGCAATTAATGTAAATTTAAATTTTTTTATAGAAGAGATTTAAAATTAAAAAGAAAAAACAATCAAAAACAAACAGCAAGAGCAAGATGAGTCTATCAGTTTTTAGGCTATTGGCTGGGTTGTATAAAGGGTTTATTCTACATTTTTCCAATACTTACTTCATCACTTAGGGCAAGTGCCCAGAGGTGGAGGTGACACAGCAAAAATTCTGAAAACGTTATAGCCTGGATGTGTATTAATGGAGAGCTCTCAGAGAGGACAGCTACAGCAGAGTAGAGCAGACCCTCTGCCAGATGTCAGTTTTATGAATTTGAATCAAGGGAAGGAGTTCTAGTGATTCTGAAAAAAAGCCTTTGAAAAATACTGTATTTCCGTTTAAAACATTTATTTCTGCAAAATCTACAGTTTGAGAATGAAACATATGAGTTCTGAGAGTATGAATGGAGAATTCCAGTAAAGTTAAAGCCATGCTGGATATGCTGTCAGAACACAGAATCTGCAAAAGTGCATGGGAAATGGATTTTCTTTCCTATTTATAATTGACATGTTGAATATAATTGTGCTGTGTATTTGGCTAACCATAGAGCAATCTGCTTCATATTGGTTAGTCTGACACCATCATGACTGTAACTTCTATATATTGTTTAATAAAACTGCTGATTTTCACTCTTTTGAGACCCTCTTGGGTCTCAGTATTCAGACCTCTTGGTGTCAGTGTATTTTAAATTTACTGTGATTACTACTCCAGTAATAAGGCATAAATGTGTATAAGTATCCAAAATATGAGAGAATGGGTTTCAATAATTGGCTGCTACCTCTAATATTGCTCTGATTTTAGACACTAAGCTGTATCATTTATTTACACAAATGTTTGATTTTAAGCTCATAAGTCTTATTCTCTGGCCAGTAGAGGATACACTACGTCCTCTTAAATGCCCTTCAAAGTCATGCAAAAGTCAAGAAAATCTTAACAAATCTATGATCTTTTCCTTCAAAAAAAGCAATTTTTCTATAGGGACATAAAAAGAGAGTGGAGGAGGTTACAAATTCCCACACAAAATTGTGAGGAATTGCATATACTATACAGTATACACTATACACTAACAGCCACACCTCGGACCCTAGAGATCAAATATTTTCATATTTGTTAGAAAATCCTGAAGAACCTATACTGGAGACTGCTTTTACCAATCAACTTCTCCATAAATGTCACATCACAACAACACAAACCATTAAAGCAGTCCATAACATGCCTTTGAGATCTCTTGAGCAAGCATATGGTGTGCCTTTTCTGCACCCAACCAGGAGCATTACAGTAAAAGGGTTACTTTTACTGTGATCCCCTTAATTACAATATCTTCCAGCAATGTTGTGTTGTAAACAAGGTCATCTAATGGCCTAATCAGCTCATCTTCCCTTTGGGAAAAATGCATGTTATTCATTTGGGTATAAATGAAGCTGCAGCTAGAGGGGATGCAAGTGCTTGGAGACATCGGGCTAGGCACAAAAAAAACTAACTTCAAAGAACACGGTCAATTTTACACTATTTATTTTGCTATAAGTATGCCTTATTTGGAAGAAGAAAACGTAGCATCAGTTAGGGCAGGCTTATCACACCTGAGTTCCCATGAAGGATGCTCTCTTTTCCTGATTTTGTGAGGAGAAGCAATCTCTAGGATGCCAAAATGAAAAGTGATCCTAGCGACACACTGATGGCATCATTGTTGCATTTTGTTAGCAGCTTTCCCTTCAGAAGTAAACCTGCAAGGCTAAGCACTTTGGGTCACAGTGCATAACTGAAAAAAATGAATTGATAGATAGTTATGCTTGAGCACTAGCAAAAGGTAAGAGTAATGGTAAGTGTAATAAGTTTGAAACACTGGGAACATACAATTGTTCTGAAATCCCATTATGAAGATGTATTATTATTAGGTTCTGCTGTTGCCTCACTAAGAGAAAGAATATAAAACACAAATCAGTGGGCACAAAGGTGGGGATGAAATCTTAAGACGTCCGTTTTCTAAACAAACTCACAAATCACTTCCTTCGCTTGGAACGGCAGCTGCACCATTTTGAAGAGCCCCAAGAAAGAGGACGTAGAACACATGTCTTGCTGTTTTAGACTCCACAATCTAACTGGAGAAACTTGCCTTGTGCCAATAGGCATTGCAAACAACTCACTCAACTTCTCTGCCAATATGGCAATTTGCATAGCATTACCCATAATGCTTCAAACTGTGCCTTTTCTTTGAAAACAGATTTAATTGAGCCTTGCTGAGCTGCATTAATGTGTCTGTTTAAATTGAGCAAATCTAATTAGCTCACATGAAAGTTATGCCACCTCTGGTGCAGCAAAGCTAATGCAATTAAAGTCAGCCAGATGTATTGAGTATTGTAAACATGCAGTCTGACTGGTGGAGAATAGCTCAGTATTCATCAGAGACTGGACAGTTTTGTAACACATTAACAACAGCTGCACTCTCTACAGTGTATAAGTATATATTGTGCTGTATATATGAGTACTTTAAAATTCCTTGGTTTCTGCATTCTTCAACAATACTTGTTATAAGATTAGAACAATCTCATCTATGTGTGCCAACCCAAGCCCACTTTTTTTTTTCAATTAGACCACTATGTATTTATACAGCATTGCTACAAAATCAATATTTACTAAACATTGCACAGAAAATTACTATTTATATTGGAAATAATTTCTAAACTCCTTGACTATTTACATGCCTTTATGAACTGGATTTCTAAAAAAGCTGTATGTAAATGGATAACAGGGAAAATGTCAAGATGCACTTCAAAAATAATCAGAAGATGCTCTAATAGGGAAAATATATATATTTTAGATAATTAATTATTTTCACTACACACTCCTTCAATCAGATACCACTTCCTAGTTAACTACTATCTATAAACAGGTTAGCACTCGAGATGCTCAGATAATGTCTTTTTTTAATACTGATTTTTTTTTTAATACTGATTTCAGTATCTGGTTTTGTAGATGTCATGCAAAAAAAAAGTATTTATAATTCTTGAAAGAAATACTTCAAATCATACTTTTTCTTTGAAAACCCCAGTTAGAATAGCTGCAGATTTGGCTGCTTCTTTGCAGTCATTTTTTGTCTCTGCTTTGCATTCCCTTCCCAGAATGTCAAGATGAATAAAAAAGGTTTGGCTTCTTCCCCCATAATTGATAATCTTCTTCTTCCTCATTTATTAAATTAAGCTATAATTGCTCTCAATGGTAATCAAGTCTAGTGTTTCACACTGTGAAAGAGATACTCAGTGGAAATGAAGGTAGGTTGTGCTCTCTTTATTCTTTTTAAATCTTGAACACACCATTTTCTAACTTCTCAATTCTCCTGTCTGTAAAAATGGACATAGTATTACCTAAAAAAATTATGAATTTTGTTTCCTTATCATTTCCTGCCCTAGAAAGTCTGAGATATAAACATTATAGAATGAAAGTTACATGTAAAATTGAATTTTTTAAAGTAGTAGGTTAAACATTGATTAGAAAAATAGGTATTCACAAAACATCTTGGGTATAGATTTTTAAAATTATCAGCTTTTGAGAGTAGAAATAACACCCATAAAAATAGGGAAATTTAATGAGGAATTAAATTCCTTTACATGTAAGTAAAAAAGTCATCTTAAACATGTTCAAAAGAAGGTTTTCAGTATTTTGTTTAGCTGTGTACCTCAAGTTCTAGACTTTATTTTGTGAGGGTTTCTAAAGGTAGCAAGGTAGCAAAGCCAAATGTAAATGTTTCTTTACTGGATATTTAGATTTTTCTATGGAGTTTTCACTACAGAGAAGGAAAAGATTTGTTGAATGGATGGGATAACACATCCTTTCTTTCCCTGCTGTTTTTCCTGTCTGATATCCTGAGATCCTGAAATAAGTGACAACAGCTTCAAAGCTGCCCCAAATGCTTTGTCCAATGATCTGTTATTTTTGTTACCCCGTGCTGAGATGCCTCCCCTCAGCATACAGGCGCCTTAAGGAGCAGCTGGGATACCAGTACAGGCTTTCCACCCTTCCTGCACTGAGGGTGTTGTACAGCTACTTCCCTCCCACCCCTCTTCTCCCACGCCAGATCATAGCAGAAGGGTTGCACTGGTATAAGGAGGAGCATTCCTTTAATTAAATTGAATTATACTTTGTTTGGATGAAGGAAGAAAGCATAAGCAGGGGGAAGGATTTTAGGGGTTCCTTTGTTTCTTGTTTGTTTGTTTGTTTGTTTGTTTCAGCTGCTGGACACAATATAGATTCCCTTGATATTCTTCATCTTAATTTTATAAAAGTACCCTTCTGTTGGGTACTAACAGACTTTCATTACCAAAAACTATTAACTGGTTTGGCCATCTCTTAAAAGTCACCATATGAAGAAATGTCAAACTGCTTGACACTTCATAGAATCATAGAACAATTTGGGTTGGAAGGGACATTTAAATGTCATCTAGACCAAATGCTCTGCCACAGCCAGGACATGTTCATCTAGATTTAGAGATTATGACTAGAGGGTTGCCAACAACCTGACAGGCATAATACAGCAGAGAATGCTGTAGCAGTGGAAGATTACATGTACACAGGCACTTCAGACTGGACTGACAAGCTGTAGTCAATCAATGTGATCTGGAATTTAGTAACTCTAATATAAGAATGAGAACCAAGATCCTAAACACATGGCTTACAAAACAACAGAGGAGTAGCCTTTCTAGCCATTTTTAGAGTTGAAAGGAAACTTTGTTATTACAATAAAGAATAATGTTTTAAGAATATTATAGTGAGACACAAAGGTGAAATTCAGACTGTGAAAATCTTGACTGAGATAATAAAGAAAATCTATCTTCAAGCTTTAGTCATTATCTGCTTTTTTGCCAGGTTAATTGCATCCTCAAAGTAATGCTTAGATCTTTTCTTCATCTCTATTTTGCTGTATTTCTAACATGTATCCAAACACGTGTAACTTTATTAATATAAGCATACTAATATTTGCCTAAGTGCAAACTGAACTCCAGATTTAGCTTTAGGAAAACACCTGCTTTCACCTCAAACACCAAGCCTGCTGGCTAATTTCAGTCCTTGGATGAAAGTATTTGGCACTCCAATACAATAGAGATCACAGAGGCCTAGAGTCACACTACATGAAAGTTTCTTTATCAGGTACAGTAACTGCAAATAACTAAGAAAGTCCTGTGTAATACAACAATAAATTTTATCTACTTCCCCCAGAAGCAAGGATTCCCTCTTGCTTATCCCGCACAAGGACTGGTAAGACTCAGTTTGGTCCAGACCTTAAGCCATAATAAAAACTTGTCTCATACAAAAAATAATTAAATATCATCCTTATTTGCTAATATACCCATAGAGGTCACACTCAGTTTACATATTTTGGCTGTGCAAATTGTATTTGAACCATTTTGCTATGTGATTCTAATTAGAAAATTGCAAGTTTATAAACAAATCAGGGTGCCAAGTCAGCCTGTCATACTGATTATAAGTGAAGTGCAGAAGATAAATTGATTAAGCATTAGTTATAAAAGCAGAACAAAGTACCACATCAGGCACCAGAATGCAACACAAAACGCAGGTGAAAGGAAAAGAGCAGTGATACTGGTTAGCATAAACTGGAGAAAAAAGTGACAAAAACACAGCATAAACTGAGGGAGTAACATGGATAACATATAGCAAACTCAGATCTTTTTTATTGGCAGCAAGTACATAATATCTGAAAATAAAATGAAAACCTTAGCTTACTAAAATCAATTTGCAAACCAGCCCTTGGGAATTGTGCTCATATCATTAGAGAAGATTTACTTTTGCAAGATACATCAGGTCCTGGCAATCACATTAGTTATTAAGACAACATCTTAAGTTATTTATACAATGCTCTCTGAAAAAGTGAGAGTGCATGCTTAATGCAGGTAACAGTTAATAAAAATAAGATTGCCTTTCCTAGCAGATGCAAAATCTGAAACTTTATATCTAGTTCAAGGCAGTAATCCAAGTAGAACAAGCTAAAATTCCCATTACCTCCACTCCAGAGCTGGGAGCAATATCAGCTTAAGTTGAATAAGGCTACAACTAATTGTAATTGGGTTGGTCAGTTGGAAAGCTTGCTAGGGATATTTTGACAGAAGGCTCTTTTTGTAAAATAAATAAAGAAAGAAAGAAAAGGAAAGAAAATATCCACTGACCAACACGAACTGAAATGTTATAGGGAAAGAAAAGCTATTGGAATTAATCTCTTTGCAAAAGTTTTTGGTGTTGTTATCCAAAAAATCACATATTTAAAAACCTAGGTTTTTAAAATATGAATAAGGTTTAAAAAGTATGAAAGATATTTGGAAACTGAAATACTGTTTTAAGTGATCCAAAATAATGTTTACTTTCATCTCTCAAGATTTTTGTTCATCTTTGGGAATGAAGAAAAAGAGCTTCAAATACGTATCCCAGGACAGCTTTTTACAGCAGTTCTTAGTTAAATACAACCTCAAGTAGGTCAATGGGTGTTGGGGTCTCCTCCCCTGCCATGGAGCCCTGGGAGAGGGGCCCTGGGGGGGAGGCACGGGGTCTCCCTGCCCCTGCTCAGCCTCATTTCCCATGGGTTGGTTTGTGTTCCCTGGGGTGGCCAAGGACCCTCGGGTCCCGTGACTGCAGAGTTCCTGAGCAGAGCCCCAGCCATGTGGCTGGAGAAATAAACATCTCTGAAACATCTACCACGAATCTGTCCATATATACTTCCTTTCCTCGGGACTCCTGGTTTGATATATGCGTGTTACAGTAATCCCCGCTGTAACAAATGGGCTTATCACAATTTAGATTTTTTATATCCCTTAGACTGTTTATAGAAGTCATTCAGTGTTTTTTTAGCTCTTCTGTGCAAGGAAGCTCTCTGGAGACTATTCTCCCTTTCTAGTACTCATATTCATGGTTTTGTTAGAAGGAACACTCCCAGAGAAACTATGAGCACCACAACCATAGAGATTTAGTCTCTGAGCTTTTTCTGCCCTGCTTCTGATCATCACAAGCCACACAATATCTAGAAAAATAATTTCTCACCAGACTGAACAAATACTTTTCAGAAATACCTGAGATATTTAGAATATTAAAAAGACACTTAAAGTAAACAGCTCCATTCTGTGTGCCTTTCCTTACACACCAGATGACCATTACGAGGTCTAACTACTCCTTAGCCAGTAGTTACCTAAAACAGCATTTTCCTCATCTGAGCCCCTAAATATCCCTACCTGCATGTTTAAGACACTAAACAAAGTCCCTACTCTCATTTTCATAGTCCCATTCTAATCAGAGGGACTGCTTGGTGGTTCCCTAGTGCATCCTAGAAGAGAAACAGCATATAACTGCTTTGAATTTAATGGAAGGGTTTTTTTCACAAGTATGGCAAATATGTGTTTTAAAGCAAGAGACAAAAAAAAAATAATCTTTTTTTTTATGTTACTAGAAGTTCTGACTTCTCCAGTTGTGAAATGCTGTTCTTGAATCTCTATAATTTCCCTAACAGTACTTTAAAGAGATATACAGGTCTCTCCTGCATCTCCTTTTTCTTTATGGGGAACTGATAGATACTTGAAAGCTCCCTTAACAGAATAATTATTGTTGGTTGTTATTTGCTGGCTACTATAACGCTCTGAGAGACAGTAGAAATAGAAAGAATGCACAGCAGCTGAGACCAGGCAGTATATGCCTTTAAACAACACTGAGTGGATTATCTGTGGTCAAAGAAAGAAAACAAATGTACAAGTTCCGTACAAGATTTGGCAAACTACATAAAGTTAAGGCTTCTTTTTGCTTTATTCTCCATTTTGTGTGCTACTTCCCTGATGATACATTGTATTGCAGAAGTATCCCAGCAGTGACAAGACCAGTTTCAGGTTTTTTCCAAGTATAATTTTTAGGAGAAAGAGTTCAAGAAATTTTTAATGAGTGAGCTAAGACTGTCTCTGGTTTTTGAATGTCCCTCAATAACCAATGCCTGTGCTACACTCATTTGACTGGCTCTGCATAAACCCAGCTAAAGAGACCAGAGACTTTCAAATAAGGTGTAGGTTTGTACATGTCAGAGAGCAGACGCTCTCTGTGAGCTGTCTAGTGGGTTGTGAAAGAAATCTCTGAAGGGGAAGGATGAGGCAAAAATTTCCATTGTCAGAAAAATCAGGCTGTGCTTTAGACTGTTAGAAGAGGTGAGACCTACCACAGTGTACAAGTCAAAGCTGCATCCTTTCAAAGACTTATGGGCACGTAGAGCTTTTAAAACCAACAGTGGCTGTAATTCAGAAACCTTTTTTCTGTCTTTCCTCCTGTAGTGCTGCCAGACTGGGTCAAATAGGAAGCTCAAAACAGCTGCGGTGGGATTCTTGAAGGGGTGTATGGAGAAGGAGGATCTCAGTAAGCTGAAGCATCAGATCCAAGGTTTATGATGACTTTTGAGACTTGTACCCTCAGAAAGGAGAAAAGGTACCAGGACTAAAGCCTAAAATGTGTCTGAAATGCTCAGAAATTAATACTGATCTTCATATCCAGCTAGAATGTAGGCTTTGTCGTTGGCTGTGCTCCTTCTGTAAAGTGGAGCAAAAGGGCTTGAAAGAGAAGAGATATATTGGTCCTATATGTTAAGCCCACCTGGCCCTCCATTTGCCAAGAATAGTTATAAGTTTGGGTTGTTAAGCCTAAGTATTGAGAGAATAAACCCAGACTTATCAGCAGGGCTTTTTCTCTCATAAACTTGGCACTGTCCACTGCATCTGGAATTACTTGACCCTTGTCAGATTGGGTCTTTTTTTGCTTCCTGGGATTTCCAGTCCTGCAGTTAAAGGTGGGATAAGAAAGAAGACATGTCTGTAGGAGTAATATCTGTGGACCTGAGAGGCTGAAAGGAATTGCATCTGTAATGTTCTGGCCTAAGATTCGTTAGCATCAGAAAACTGCTTGATGGAGCTCAGAACTGCATGTGTTACCAAATGATGGTGCCAGAATGCTGTGCGCAGATAAGGGACAATGCACTAGCCAGAGATGTGCCATCTCGTAGGAAGAGCACAGTTATTTATGTGGACTAACACACAGAGCTGCAATCACTTTTGAAATCAGTGCAAAATCTTTCCTTCTACTGAGCTCTATTTTGGAATCTAGTGTGTTCATTAAACATAAAAATTGTGCAGCCCTCATATCTGGGCATGGTGCTGTAAGTTTTTATATGAAATGACCTCTAGCTCAGAGAAGGGCTGCAATTTCACCTCCTACAAATTAATCCTACACAAACCCAGTGTGACACATGAATCATGTAAAATATTTCTGCAGTATTTTTAAGGCCTAGGGGGATACCTGTTCAGAAGATGAAAAAAATAACCTGAGATTTGCAGTGGGATTTATTGAGTACAGGTTTTAAAGAGGTTGCATTTATCAAACACTGTTGAATGGATACTTGTCTGGAGTTTTCCAAAGAATTTCTAGTTGCATATAGGTTTGTGGTCCTGATCTAGACAAACAGCAGGGAGAAAGATAGAGAACTGATTTTTTGAAGACTTATTCTCCAAAGAATCCTTGGAGGAAAAGTTCAAAAGGTAGCTTCACGATAATATATTCAGAAAATGCATGCTTAACCCAGGCTAATAATGGTAGCTATATTCCTGGGTATTCCTTTGGGTGTAACAGAGGGTACCACTGCAGATATCAGGTGTGCTGCTTTACACAACCTTTATACTATCCCAAAAAAAAGCACTTTTTAACAAGGGCAGGTGGCTGGCTTTGTGCTTTAACAGATTATTGATCAAATATGTAGGACAGCACAATTATAATGAGAGATGTTCAAAAGTCTTGGATATTCTTCAGATGTGCTATAATCCTTCAGACACAGTGGAGTCCAGTCTATAGGAATCACAGCAGTAGATATGCATAAAGAATTTGGAAGCGCAGATATATTTTTGGAGGGGAGAAAAAAATTCTGCTGCAGGTTCAGTGCCACTGTATTTTAACTCTGGTTACTTCACTTTCTATGGCATGTTAAGGATGAGGAGAATTTTCTCCCAAGCCTCCAGCTGAGACACTTAGTATAGGACTACTGGGGACAGCTAAAGTTGTTGACTGATGAATGATAGCCAGTTTATAGACATGAATTTATGTGGATGAGTCATCTAATGATGAATAATGAATAAGAAATTTTCTTTCTGGCACTTTGGGTAAACCATGCTCCTCTTTGAAACGGTTTGATAACAAGGCAATAAAAGAATTTTGTGCAAATACTCTTTTGCAGCTTTTCTAGCTCTCAACCAGCCTTTGCTCACCTTTAGGAGTCAGTTCCAGATTAAACAAAAGATTATCAAAGGAAACTTCCAGTATAAATTACTCCTTTCATGTTTTTCTCTACTGATAATCTAAACAGGGCTAATTTATTAGGCCTGAGCAATGTCTGAAGATTGTTCAACCTGTTAGTGTAATCCTAGGCACAGTTTTGAACTGTGTTGACTAGGACTTGCCCAGGAAAAACCCAGGCATGGTTTGCAGGTTAGTGTAGTTACAGGTTAATTCCAATAACCTTTGGAATTAAATAGATTAGGACTTATGTCAGATTATGTAAGATTAGGACTTTATGTCAGAGGACAAGCACTTGTAACTGCAGAGATGCAGCTGTCACATAACAGTGGACTTCAGGGTCAGAACACAGTTCTTGATCCATTTCATATGAGTTTAAGTACTGCATAAATTAATATATGCAGCAGCAACCTGTAAAATTCCTTGAGATGCCTGTCTTGCTTTCCTGTGCAGGAGTAGAACTTGTACCAACACAAAGTTGAAGGTCACTTAGACAAACTTAATTTTCCTCAAAGCTATAAGAAGGTTTGTGAAAAGGGGACAGTCAAAGGTCAAGAACTTTGGCACAATCCTTGTGCATGGCTGAGTGTCCCAGCCCTCCAGAAGTATAACCTGTTCGGTTTCCTCCTAACTCAGAGATCTGGAGACATGTTTTTCTTTCATTGCAAAAGAGACACTTAGGGGGTTTAAAGGGAATCAGCAGTTAGGAAAATTAATGTGTCAGCCACACTGTGCTATCTAAGACAGTTCATTAATTTTTCCCAGGCTGCTTTCTTAAGGCGAAAGATCATAGATTCACACCTTCACAAGAAAAGCTGACATTCTCCTTTGCCAGTTCCTTCCTTTCAGTGACTAAACCATAAACTTCAAAAACTGATTTTGACCATGGAAAATATGAACACTTCTAAGACTAATCAAGTTCTCTTTAGTCTGGTTCAGACATAAGCAACTGATGTCAAATTTCTTCTTTGAATAGCACAGAATATAATTAGAACAGGAATAACTACGTACTTACTACCTGTTAGCAAACCCTCACTTCATAGTAAGCTTTATATTTAGATTTTAAATACGGATCTTACTGTTTCCTATATGTCAAATACGTCTCTCTTTGTATTTAGAGAAACAGCCTATGTCACATTTATGATAAACTGCTTCACAGCAAGTCATATCAAAGAGTTGCAGATGTAATTTTATTTTATAATATTAACACACTTTACATTCAGACACTTGACTTGTTTGAGGAATGTCTACACCAGTACAGAAATATAATGTTCCCTGCCATGTTTCTTTGTTAAATTGAGAGAAGAAAAGCATAGGCATTAGTGTTCCTTGAAGACTTTCACTTAATAAAATCTCTCCGATTTCTTTAAGACATCTCCTAGGATGAGAGTTTTTTTATTTTTCTCCAAGCTTGAACATTTTTTCATAATGTGAGGTCAAGAATATTGACAAAATTCACAAAAACTGTGATGCAGTCCTTTTACAAATTACTTGTTATTATAAGTGACAAGACAGAAAATATATCTTGTTGCAAACAGTAAGATCCAAATGAGAATAAAAATGCTTTACCTTTAATGATTTGAAGTTTAATAATTTTATTTGTACAGGAAGAGTTGTATCCTTTGCAAGTATATTTGGGCTAAATATAGCTTCATTTTGCAAATCTGGATTCTCTGCTTCATTACCAGTTAAGTCTAGCATCATTTCAGCACATAATATGATGTAATAATCTGAGGGTACAGTTTCAGAGAAAATAGTGCTAAATTATTTTCTGTGTTGTGACATCAAATCTGTTTCAGAGGAGGAGCATTATACCTACTAATAATCTAAGATATCATTAAATTAGACAATTTTTTTACTTTTATCACCATTCAGTCCTCTGAAAATTAATCATCAAAATTAATCAGTTAGGTGTCCATTGCCCAAAGGACAAATTTTCATGAGATTAGGGTACAATTGCATGCAAAAAGTTCATGTAATTAAACAAAAATTCTTTAGTCCTAATGTCTGATTGAATTATTTTGTGTCTGATAATGCTGTTTGATAACCTGCTGAAATTATGCCAGCTAGTTCATGCTTTCTTTTCATTGACTTTGGTATCTTTTTCAAGTGTTTCAAATTACAAAATATATTAAAGAAATGGGAATGGCAGAAGGAACAAATGGGAATGGCAGAAAGAATCAGTCAAATGTTTAGGAAATTGAACCCATTGCCCAAATCTGACCATTTTCAAGGGTTTGGGTCATAGCAGTGACAAATGCTAATAGAAATACATTTTCTTGTATATGAGAAAGATGAATCATGCAATATGACCTCACAAAGACGCATGTATGTGAGTGTGTGCATTGGGGACATGGAGAAAATAATTAAGGTTTTGACTGATGATGATTTAAAATCAAAATTTGCTTATTTTTTTTCACACAGTAAGTTTCTTGAACATCTTGATACATTAACTTGAAATTGCTACACATTCTTCTAATTGATTGCAATTAAACCACTTCTCATTTTTAAAGTAACAACTTAATAGCAATGTACCTGATTGCTATTTTTTTTCTGTTTCCAACACATAGAGATAAAAAGCTTCCAGAAATTCTAGAAAGAGTAGTTTGGGGGTAGTAGAGGGTTAAGTCTAGAGAATACCCAAACCAGATAGACTCAAAATATTTTCATACTATATAAAGAAATGGTCAGAAAATCAAACTTCAGTCATCTGAATATCATCCATATTCAAGTAATTTCTTCTAACTCAAATCACATTAAGACATCCTAAACAGCTCCATATTCATATTCCATATTCATAGAGCTGAAAATCCATTTTGTTTTAGAATTATGCCTGTCTTTTGGCTTTGCTAAAAGTTTAGCTGACTGCTTTGGCAACACAGCCTCTGGCTTCCCAACATTTTCTATTTCAAAGCCACCAAACTGTGAAGTGCAACAGTGAAATTCACCAGGCATTGGTGGACAATCTCATTGTAAAAGAAAAAATGAGAAAATTTTAGCCAGTAGAAATAGATTTCCTCCTAACCCCCAAAGTACTAAGTTCAAAGACCTGTTCCTGGCCCCTGAGCTCAAGGTACAGTAATTTTGTGCCAAATATGTTGTCTGTTACCATCTGGAAATAGAATATGTACAGAAAAATTACTTTACCACTTGTCCAGGATTTCTGGATAGCTCAGAGAAGTGACAACTGTGCATGAAGAGTCAGGGTGTTCTGGACTCATGGCTAGAGAACAGACTGACTCAGGTGCATGCAGACGGCAAAACAGATGCTTGCAGAGATGACCAGAGGACTGGGCATGTCTTCCCTGTCAGAACTGCAGACACACAGCAGCAATTGTGCCACCTGGACACACCAAACATCACACTTGTGTTACAGGGCACGGGCACCCACCTTCCCAGCTGAGATTTCCCAGGAAAGAAAAGAGGAAGAGGGTTAAAGGAACCTGATTTGGCTCACTTTCAAATCAAAATGTGATCCAGAGGAGCAAGCTTTGTGGGTATATGGTAAGATTTCTGGCATATCCCCAGTGCTACCCCGGTTCAGCCACATTTCAGTGTGTGCTCTTTCAAATGCTGGTTAAAAGTGAGTTTTTTCCACCCAAAGTTTCTTTTCTGGAACTTTTAGAGAAAAAATACTTTCTGTCCAGGTGAAAGTGAAAACACCTCTCTGATTCCTCCCTATGTGCTCGTTGGTCATCTGTTTATAATTTACCTGCCCTGGAATACCTCCAAGAAGATACTAAGGGATAAGTGTTCATTCTGATATACACATGATGATGTACCCCGTTTTGCCTCACAGCCCCATTTCGCTTCCAACGACCTTTGCAGGTCTCGTATCTCAAGCATTTCCTCTGCAGTGACTTCTTTCTTCTTCTACAGCTCTGCACAAGATGAATGCAGAAGTAGAAGTGGACAGGCCATGAAACTGTATTGTCCACCCTCAGCCTACAGCCACATCAAGCAGTCTGTGTTTATAAGGGCAAATCCTAGACATAACCTGTTGTATCTGACATCTGACCCTCTCCCACTGTCACACAAGGACTGAGTCTTCTGGACATGGGTTTCCAGGCTTCTGAGTTCTTCAACTTTGAAAAAGTAATTTTCAAATTTTTTTCATGTATTGATACATGCTACAATGATTTAGCAATATTTAGTATGATAGAAGTCTGAGTAAATAATAACTCCATTATCTTTTATCAATCCCGTAATCTGATCAAAATTGATATCAAATTAATGAAATCAAATTATCCTGCCATAAGGTCATATTGATTACTACTATTTCTATTGCTAGACCTAATTTAATATGATGATTTATTTTTTATTGTTCTCAAATGGCAATTTTGTTCCAAATTTATTCACACTTTCCAAAGATAAATGCATGTACCATACAGAAATCACTCTTGCATGTGAGGTTTTTTTGCATCTGGGCAAAACAGTGAGGAAAACCTTTCTTGTTGTTCTCTCTTAGGCAACTCCTTATGACAGAAACACAATGTAATTAAGTGGAAGCAGGGACTGTTTCCAGAATTTCCAGATTAATTCAATCCAGCACTTTAGTACATAAATGTAATCAAATGATGAACCATAGATATTTGCTTAAGTATGTGCTTAAATGCTCTGCTGAACTGGATATACAGCTTCTAGCTCCTAAAACTTCACAGAATAAAAATCCATATTTTCCACTTGGATAAAATATCAGATGATTTTCATAAGTAAAGACAAAGTTGCTTCTCAAGTCAATAGACCAAGTTCTGATTGCAGATGTATCCCAGAGAACCCACAGTCACCCCTAAGACACCTTATTTTGAACAAGTGGAAATGAGACTAGCCTAAGAGAAGCCGTGTGTACTTACATAGGATCAGAACTCATATATTTGTCTTTGACAAAATGATGAAGAGCAATGTCAGAAATTGAGTATCTGAGACTAAGAAAATTAAATAAAGTTTTAATATTTCCTAATTATCATTTGAAGAGGAAAAAAATTAATCTTGGAGGGAATACTTCATTTATAATGCTCATTAAAATTGAAAGAGAACCATAATATTGATATACTTAATATGATGTGTGTTTTCTGCCTTTTCTAAAGATATCCATTGATTTTCTGTAGCTATACTTGCATCTCATACATAATTCTTAAATAATTCTTTTTTTATTCCAAGTCTTTAGCCATCTTAAGGATAAACTTGAAGTGGTATATGGAAGCTAGCTGAAGAAGATAGGTGAAGAGGAGCCTTGAAATACTTGAATCTTTAAGGTTTAACCAAGCTTATCGAAATGTTGCTAAAGCCAGCATATTCAGGAACTGTATGGGATGGAATGAATAAATATCTCTATAGCTCTACAGCTACAAAGTAAAAACATAAAGAAATACTTGCAGTGCATTCATAACAAAACTGTAACCTTATCTATTCGGTGTAGATTTTCTTACTTCCATCCGCCCTAGCTATAATACTTCCCTCCTAATAGGGAAGAAAATCACTTTGAGTCTGGTTGAAATAAATATTTATTTTTGAAGTCTAAAATAAAAACTATTTTTAACTTTAATAGATCAATATTAAGGCTTCTTAAAACCACAGAGGAGGTCAAAGGAGGTGATCTTTCCTCTCTGTGTGATACTGGTGAGCCACACCTGGAGTACCTGGTCAGGTCCTGGGCTCCCCAGCACAAGAATGATGTGGAAATTCTGGAGCAGGTCCAGAAAAGAGCCACAAAGGTGATTAAGGGACTGGAGCCTGTGAGGTAGGAAGAGTGAGGGCCCTGTTCAACCTGGAGGACTCAAAGGATATTTAAAACTAACTGGCAGAGGGCAGTAAAGGAGATGCAGTCAGACTGTTCTCACTGGTGACAGTTGAGAGAAAAAGGGACAGTACTCACAAACTGCGGTTAGCGATAAAAAGTGTAAAGAAAAGGAATTTCCTGGAGAGTTTATGGAGTCTGCATCGTCTGAGATATTCAAAACCTGACTGGACATGGCCCTCAGCAACCAGTTCTAGCTGATACTGGTTTGAACAGGGGTGGGATTACCCAGTCCTCAGAGGCCCTTCCTAACCACAGTAGTTTTGTGAGTCTGTGAACAAAAGATTAATTTCTCTTGTTAAAACCAGAACATCCATGAAGATGGAGATGTCTTGCCAGGATCAGGAATACAGCAAACATGATCTTATTCTGCTACAGCCTTCTGCAACTGAACTAACATGAAGGCCTTGTGCACAAATAGAAAATCCAGCTCAAGAACACTTTCCGATTTGAGAGAAAATTATAAAAAATGGCTAATAATACCAGTTTATTTTCTTACTTTCTGAGGAAAAAAAAAGACACAACACTTTTGTCTTTATCACTTTTATTTCCTAAATTTTTCTGTGCTTTTATCACTTTTACTTCCTAAATTTTTCTGTGTTCTAGGAGGAGATCTAACTACTTTTTTTTTGTCTTTTTCTTATACATGTGGTTATCCAGTGAGCAGTGCTGAAATAGATCATATTGCTAAAGCTCTGTGAACTGTCCTTGGAGAGACATTCAGCCCAGTTTGGAGTGAAGGTCCAAACTGAAATAGGCTGCCCAGGGAAATGGTTGAGTCACCATCCCTGGAGGTATTTAAAAGATGTGGTGCTTAGGCACACAGTTTAGCAGTGGACTTGGCAGTGCTTGGTTAACAGTTGTGCTCAATGATCTTAAAGTTCTTTTCCAACTGAAAAGATTCTACAAATCTATGAAAGTCAAGTGGTTTAACTGTAGTATCACATACACAGAAGAGCTTTGTGAAGTCTCAGGGACCATATCCTGGTTTTGCCTAGAATAGTTTTCTGCCTAGTAGCTGTACAGTGCTGTGGTTTGGATTTAGTATGAGAGTAATGTTGATAACATACTGATGTTTTATTTGTTCTTAAGCAGTGCTTACACTTAGTCAAGGACTTCTCGTACTGCCCAGCCACTGAGGAGGCTGGGGGCCACAAGAAGCTGGGAGAAAACACAGCCAGGACAGCTAAACCTAACTGATGAGAGGAATACTCCATATAATATGGTGTCAGGCTGAACAATAAAACTGTGAGGAGTTGGCCGGGGGTAGCAGTCTGCTGCTTGGGGCTGGCTTTGCATCAGTCAAAGGGTGGCAAGCAATTTTATTATGCACCACTTTTTCTTGTATGTTCTTTATCATTGTCATTATTTTCCCTTGGTTTTCTGTCCTATTAAATTGTATTAATCTTAACCAATGAGCTTTCACTCTTTTTCTGATTGTCTCTCGCATCCCACTGGGGAAGAGTGAGCAAACATCTGTGTGGTGTTTAGCTGCCTGCCAGGTTAAACACAACAGACCATTACAAATGTCCAGGGTTAAGAGCATGACAAATATCTCTTAAGTCTGTAGAGGCTTAAAGGAAACCATGGGACAAGTCAGACATCCAAGACTGGATCTGTATATACCAGCAGGTCTCATACCTCATAAAGTATTACTGCTTTCATACAAAATCATAAAAGTGTTTAGAAATGCCATTCTGCAGCCATTAATCTTGTCTTAAAGAGAACTATTTGCAACCTTCTTTCAAAGGTGTCTAGCTGACACTGCTACTCCACAAAAAAGACACACACAAAAGTCCTTTCTCTTTGAATAAGCAACTTCATAGTGTATTACTCCTCAAGTAGCTCAGAACTTAACCCACATAGCCAAATAATCAAGGAGACTATGAGAAAACCTCTTAAACACACCACAGATTCAATCAGGGCTTGGATGTGGTGTAAAACAGACTGCTGTGACAGAAGTTACACATGCTCACACCTTACTTAGGCATCCAAATTTAGTTATTTTCTTCTTATGAATCTGGCTTTCACCAAGGAAAATAATGGTATGGAGGTAAGGACTATTGCAACTGCTTTATTGTCGTAATGTGTGACAGTTTTGCATCCACAGTATTCTTTCCAGTTTTACTTGTGAGCATGTTTATAAATGTTACTTTATGAGTAACTTTTCAAATATTTAAGCAGATGGAGCATCTGCTTCTATGAAGTCTGTAAGGAGGGTGGGGTGTTAATAAAGGCTTCATTATTGGCACAGCAAATGTGAGAAAGATTACTGTCACTTGTAAAAGCAGTAAACACTGTGAGAGCTGCAGTCTGCATGTGGAAGGCGAAACCTTTCCAAAGGTCTCTTCCTCTCTCATCATTAGACTGTATTAGCAGCCTAGCAAAACAGGAGCTCTCTATTAAAGAGACAGGAGCAAGGCAGGGTAAAATGCTGGAAGTAAAGCCACATGGCAGTAATCATGGTGAATAACTCTAGCTGTAAAATTTCATTTAATGAAATTAACTTTATAGTCACAATAAAACTGGAAATAGGAAAGGTTATGTTCTTTCTGGAGAGCAAAGCCTAGCTGTTTCAGGTTTAGAGGGAATCACGTAGGCATTTGAAAGTGTCTGCAAATGTACTATTAATCCCTGAAGTTCAGCTACAATGAACCATGAAAGAGGAGTAGAAATCTGCATATAAATGTAATGTAAGGTATAATCATATTAAAATCACATGAAATCTATGAATCTACAGTGGGTGTGCATGTGCACAGCAGCAAGTCCCAGGAGAGGAAGCTTCAAGAACATCAGTCTTTATTGCTATGGAATGTGACATGTATTGGTTTACTATTCCTCTTATATTGTTAACTTGCTATTCACTTTGCCACTGCTCTCACATCAAATGCAATGTTTGCAGTGAGAATATTGCCAAGACTTCTCTTGCCTCCTTGCAGCCTCGATAATTGCAATCTGCTTTGTGAAGTGCTGTTTAATTGCAGTGTTTCCCCTCCTCAGAGAAAGATATGTTCAGCATAATTTTTAGAATTCCTAATAAAAGATTATAAGCCTCAAAGGCTTGGACATCTAAACCAGGACAGCAGTGGTTTCTGGATTCCACCCCCAGCCCTGTTGTGCTGTTTGGAAACATAGCATGAGACATTTTCTTCTAAATAGGTAAGACACAGCATGATCATTTAGATGTTCATTTGCATATTCACCAAAATATTATTGATATTAGTATGATTTGAATAGCAATAACAATTAGTTTTGAGTGACTTCTTTCCTTAGAATAAAATCTTCTGTTTACATTTGAAACACAGGGAAGGGAGGTTTGGGTCATGATGGGGTGAAGGACGGGAAGCATTTGCTAGCCAGATTTCTTATTTATAAGCACTCTGATTTCTATGTAAAAAACAAAGAATAAACTGATCAAGATCACGACACCATTTAAGTTACCTGCTTAATCCTGTTGGCATTCCCTACAGGGCAGTTCCTCAAATCAAAGGACTGAATCTCTTCAGAAGCCTCCCATTATTTTTTTGGGGGGAGGGCAGTAAGGAGGAGAGAGAGAGAGACATATGTATGCATATATATATATATATATATATATATATATATACATGTGAAGCCTGGCAACAATCAAACAATATTTTGCAAGTTGATGATGATATGTTTGGGAATGACTATTCTGTTATTGAATTTAACCTTGTTCACCTGCAACTTAACCCCTTATATTTTCCAAACACTGTTTTACATACACAGATTTACATATAATTTAGGTTTATTCTTCAGGATTCCAAACCCTAGCAGCATCCCTCTGGAATCAATAGATATCTGTACCTTGTCTGTAGATAAGCAATGTTTTCAGAAGCAAATTATAGTTTTGTATATATAAATGTTATATCTAAATGTTTACACCAGAGAATGGTATTTTATTAACTCTTTTCTTTCAGATATTCTTTTAAATATTTAAAACATTATACTTTTATCAATGTAAATATATTTTAATAATGTTCTCAATGGCATTTTTTCTTAAACGAGTCTTCCATCTTGAAAAGCTTGTAGAAGAACACATCACAGATTGTCAGAATAAGTGATGCCTCTTAAAGAGTAGCTGTCTTAGAAAGCACAAGGATCATCAGAAGCTCCAAATATTACAGAATTTAATTAGCATCTTGTTAAAAAGAAGCACTTCATTGCAAGAGGTGATAAACACACCAAAGTGAAGAAAAAACCACAACAGAAGCACTTGGAAAATAATATACAAAATTTAAAGCAAAATTTACCATCACAAGTCCACTCACCTGGCTTTGATATCTGGTTGCTGAGCAACATGTTCATTTGCAACAATCACTGAACATTATAAAATATGGTTTGTGTCTTTGCTGGAGGTGATATATAGATTTCTCTGTCTGTAATCTAGAGATGGCCAAACTTTGAAAAATACACAATAAACCAGCAGGCTTCAGCTGAAATCCAATTTATTTTATAGTCTCCAGCAATAATTTCTATAACTAAGTGCTAAATGTTTGGTCAATATTACTTCTTTACTTTATGCTTTGCAACTAAATTATGCTGCTATATAGGGAAATGATAATTACAGCACTTGAGAAGCACTTTATACTTCCAAAGCTCTATTCAAAAGTTAATTACTAAAAAGTGATATAGCTTGACCCCTCTGGCTGTATACCCTGGCAGGGCTGCACACAAGGGACAATGCTGTGAGGTTAGCAGCTTTCACAGTCTCTCCTGAAGTGTGCCACAGATTTCCCGAATGAGTCTTGTGAGATAACTTAGGTGCAAATTTTGCTGATCCTGGTCACAGTCAGTCTAAATAAATAACTTACAATTACTTCATTAGGATTTCATTAGCCCAGCTGACTAACCCTCTACTCTGTGAATAGCCTTAACGAGGGATCCTCACGGTAAATAGAATAAAAGAGCAACAATAAATTTTAAAATGAAAGGAAAAAAAATGTTATTGGACTTTAATATTTTTTCACTTCAAAAGAGTAGTGATCATAGTAAAAAATTATTTTTCAAGACTTTTCAACCTGAAAGTATTTCCTTAAAACCTTGAAATATTCACAGACCTAGTTCCATAGTCATTAACTGTGGAAAACCAGCTGTACGGATGTTATTTTCTTAAAGCACAAAACCAGAAGATGAATAATGATCAGGGTACCAATACAAAAGATTTAATGTTAGCTGAAAGGTCTGGCCTTTGGTTAATATTTACGCATAGTACAGTACAAGTTTTAGCACTTATCCATATTTGTAAGTCAAGCAAATGAGTAACTTTCTTTTGTCTTCACTTCTGAACAGAAAACAGAGTATCTAAATGTACTCTCAAAACCACTTTGATGTTTAACAGCAAAAGTATTTTCTCTTTCCATATGTGAAGTGTCTTAGAGTATTTCCAATGCTGTCTGAGGATAGTCTAAAAAACTGTGAGACCCCTTGTATTCACATTGAATATTGGGAAAAGATTCTTTTTAAGAGAAACAGTGCGTTGTCAGCTACTTCTATGAAGATACCAAAGCTCCCTTGTAGGTGGGATATAAAACTAAAATTTCTAACAGCACTGGCCAGTCTATCATGTCTGATGAATTTTTTGGTAAATTAATATGTAGGGGGTTTTTTTAACTTTGAGAAGTTTAGGATACACTTGATCTACTTGATGTTTTTATCTATGCTAAGATACTTTCCAGTACATGGTCCTTTTTGCATTTTCAGTTGCCCTCCTGGAAACTGTGTGAAAATGTGGGAGTCATCAGTGTGACTGTTATGTGTCTATGATTTTTCTGTTTGTTATGAAAAATAATAGGTTAACACAGAATTGGATAAATTCAGAACATGGCTTTAGGTAACACCCATTAGCAAATGTACAGGGATAATATAGCAGACCTTGTACATTGTACCTCTGCATATACCTTCATACCCATAGAAAAGGGTGTAAAGTAAAGATAAAAAAGAGACAACTTCTAAAAAATGCAGATCCTCCAAATATTGGGAAGTAATGGTCCTTGGACAAAAGCATACAATGTTAATTGCATCTTGAAACCTCCAGTGATGGAGACTCTACACTCTTCCAGTGATTGGTTGTTCACACTGTAAATTAATTTTTTCTTTTATCAAGATGAAACTTCTATCCCGTGCAATTTGTACCCTGTGATCCTTGCCTTCTCCATGTGGTTCCTTGTGAAGAGAGCCTCCATCCTCCTCATAGTTACCCTTTAAAAATTGGAATATTGTGATGAGGTCCCCCGGAGCCTTCTCTTCTCTGGGGATTAAAGACCAAACTCCTTCAATCTTTCCCCATAGGGCAGGTTCTTTGATCATCTTCTTGGGTCTCTTTTGGACCCTTTCCATTCTGCTCACATTATTCTTGAATTGTGGGGACCATAACTGGACACAGTACTCCAGGTCCAACCTGACAAGCACTGAGCAGAGTGGGATGATCGCATCTCTTATCTCAGCTAGTAATGTCCTGGAGATGCAGCCCAGGATGTGATTTACTTTCATTGCTGCAGCAGCACACTGCTGACCCATGTTCAGCTTGTTCACCAGGACCCCATGTCCCTTTCAGCAAGGCTGTTCCTAGTCTGTAATTAGCTACTTGCTTATTTTGTTTCAAATGTAGGACTTTGCACTTCTGTCTGTTAATCTTCTTGCTAGCCCATTCTTCCAGTCTGTCCAGGTTTCTCTCTGAGTGTCCCTCTGTTCTTTTGACCTCACCACCCAATTTGGTGCAATCAGCAAACATGGTGACAGTGCTGTCAATTCCATCCTCCAGATCATTTATGAAGATGATGAACATTGATCACCATGACCTGTCAGCCAGTTTCCTACCCATCTTGCAGACCATCCATCTAATCTGTATCTTGCCAGTTTTTCTAGAAGTTTTATACTTTTAGTAGAAGTATTGAAGTTTTATAAAACTCAGCTTTCTGGCATACTGGATATAAAGCAGTACATACTGACAAAGCTAATAGTTGCACCCACAACTAAAGGGAACTTGAAAATATAATTTCTTTTTGAAGCTCTCACTGAGATTTGCCCCTACAGTTTTCAAAATGAGGTGGCACATTTGTTTTTTCTCCCTAGAGAATTTTTTTAAATGTGAGAAAGGCACACACATATCTCAAATTGCCATCTGCTTTAATGTTCACTAAAATGAGTTTGGAACAAAAATTGGCTAGAAAACATAATTTCCAGTGTGTCTGCAGAGTAATATCCCTGCTTGTACGGAACGAAATCTAATCTTTCCAATCAGTTTACACTCTGCTGCTTGGTATGACACATATGGTAAACTGATGTAGCTTTAAATAAATACCAGTAGTAATAATAATAACAACAGGGAAAAATCCATAGGAGAAGAGAACCATTTATAGCATGGTTCTGCCTTACTGGTAATTTGAGATGCTGATTCACAGCATTAGGCACTAGTGGAAATAAACCATGTGACTAGCCAGTCAGAGAAGGCAGACTTGGACATAATGGCAACTGAATATTAAAAGCCGAAGAGATAAAACCGAGGTCACATCCAGAGCCAAACTGAATATAAATTCTTAACAAAATCTCTTAAACAGTAATGTTGTTATGACCTAGTGCCTTAGAAAAATACATGCTTTTATAGATCTCTTAGTTCCTGCGTGGGTGAAGCATGATCAGTGTGGGATCTTCAGTTCTTCCATACTGTACTGCAGTTTAGATAAAATTAAAAATCATACCATGCAGAGACAGGTGCCACTGTATGATGTCACTAGCACAATTTGGATTCACATAAGTGTCCTTATACATCTTAAACATCTATTCTAAGATGTTCATTAGACTACATCTTAGACCACTTCAGAAATACAAGGTTATATTTGATGATACACTACTCAAAATACAACATTTTCCTAAAAAAAAATTAGTTTATAAAGACGTTTTGATGGCACAGGTCTGTGTCAGACATTTGGACTGCAGCTTCTAAATTTGCACTTGAGAAAAAAAATTGTTGGAGCCTTGTTTTCAGTTCATTTGTAAATGTGTATTAAAATAGGTATGATTTAAAGTGTTACCTTGGAGAGGTTTTCCCCACACAACAAGTTAGACATAATAGGAGTATAATTAATAATGATCCAGAAAACTTGAAAGTAGTGCAAAGCAGCTAATTTAAATATCCTTTCTCTGACAAATTAGCCATAAAAAATTTCAAAAACAAGCCATTTGGAGAAATTCACATTTAAGGAATTCATTGCTCTGGTTGTCTTTGAGTAGTTCTACGCAATATCATCCATGTGTTATATTTGAATCCTAAATTCCACTGCTTGTCCTACAAATAAGGTGTCCAGTGAGGTTTCCAAATGTAAGTAAAAGTCACAATGGTGTTCAAGTTCATGGGAAGTTTTGGACAAAGGAGATGTTCTCCAGACATATAGTAAATTTTTAATTGCACCCCCTCCACCCAATCATCACACGATATCTGTAAAGTGCGGCTTAACTTCTAAGCAGTTAAAACATAGAGGAAAATAGCCACAAGATATTAAATGAAAAGCATATGGGAACCTAAGTATATTAAATACACCTAACGCTTACTTCAAAATAAACCAGTCTTTTTTCCTCTTGACCTAGAGATTTAAATAAAAGGTCCCTTGGATTCAGATTAGGTTATGCAACAAGAAAGAATTACTTGCTGATAAATTCTAAAGAGCAGTGATACACTGATACTTTTAGACAACAACAAATACACGTGGACTACTATCAAACTACACATTAAGTTAAAAACAAAAATCTGAATTTATTGACCTTGTTACAAATTCTAATGTTTTCCAAAATTATGTGATGGCAAAGCATAACCGCACATGGAAGCTGTCCTGATGGAAATCTGGGAGCATTTTCTAGGTTAAAGAAGATGAAAAATTTAACCACAAGAAATGGCTATATCTCTTCTATATTTTTGAGCAAGCAGGGCAGTTACTTAGCAAAGTTGTTTATCAGTGAAGTAGCTAGTGCAATTTAAAATATTGTTCTGTTTTTGTGGAAATATACTACTGAATGAAAATGCAGCTGTTCAGTCTGCTGCAGAGCAACTATTTCAACACAAGACCTTGAAAAACAATTGTACTGAAATTTCAACTTGTCAGCCAGTGCTAGTCATTTAGATAGGGGAAAAGGAAGTTCCTTTTCTGGAGTCAATTCCAGCACAGAAAAAGAGGTGTTGGATATCCTGTCAGTTGTAGAAATTTATATTTTGACTTTTGATTAAAGAGAGTAATTTGAAGGTTTTCATTTTTAAAATTTGCAGTATTTTTCATAACCATGTCTAATTAGTATTTCATCACTGTGAACTAAGGAACTGATAGCTCTAGAAAATTATCTAATATTCTGCTTTGCAATTTTGTCAGTCTTTTCATGAAAGATATGAAAGGTATATCCTGAAATTCTGTTGAAAAGGAACTAAATTAGTTATTGGTTTTCAAATGATCCTTACAGCCAGGCCATTGGGGAGGGGAGGGAAGGGGAGGGGAGGGGAGAGGAGACTAATTAAAAGTATTATGGGTAAGATAAGCAAACTGTTATAGGGAGAAATCTTATCTGATATTATCATAACCACTGAAAATAGCATTACATTTAGACACATAGAAGAAAATCAGACACTAAAAATTAGATTCCTTGCCTATTGCCATATGTGTGAGATAGCACAAACCCTTTCTTAGTCCAACAGACAGTGTAAATACAGTCACCTCTTCTTTCACTAAGATAGTCTTATGAGGAGCTGCAACTTCACCTCAGTGATGGAGAATATTTTTCCATACACAGTTAATTGCTATCCCCTATTCAAAAATGTTTTCCTTTTACTATTCTGCTCTTGAGATCTAGATATTATTCAAAGGGTAATCAGGGTTAACATGTTATATGAGTGTGGTAATTCTTGTCTTTGGTTCCAGAAAGCCAACTCATATTGAAAGTCATGTTTGGCACATGTCTATGTACTTTGATCTTTGAGCTGAACACCACAGCAGTCAAAACCAGAAAATTTGTCTAGACTTTTTTAAGTGAGAACAACTAGAATTATTCTACTGTATGAACTGCCAAGTATAATCCACTCCTTAAAAAAGAGTGGAAAAATTTCTTCTTCCTGTTTTGGATACTTGTTTACATTAGAGTGGATCTCAATCTTATGGAAATTTTCTTTGCCTTGAATACTGATTAGAAAGGGACCAGCTATGACTAGATAGGTAATTTTTAGATGGGTAACATCAGATGGGATGAATCCTACCTAATAAATAATCACTTCCCATACTTCTTCCATATTAAGCATCCAATACTGTGAATAATATCTCAAACTCTTTTGTGTTGTTTCCAGTTTTTATGCTCAATTAAATGAATGATATTGTATTTATTGAAAACCAACTAGAAGTCATTATGTTTTGCATCTGGGGACAAATTCTAAAACCCCCATCATTCTTCTCTTTCAGCCCAGGATGCATCTGTTTCTGGGTAGCCAGAGTTTTTCTAACATTCTTATGCCACCACCTGAGATAAGGCTGCCATGTGTCTAGATTTTCCATGACACTTTGTCTTTTCCAGATGGAAGTTTTACCATTCAGGATTTTGAGCACTTCTATTATTTGTCCAGGAATTCTTGGCATATAGCTGCTCAGTCACAGCTAAATATTTCTTTCTGAAAAATCATAGTCTGAAATATGGCAGCCCTAATGAGAGAAAAACCATCTGTCGTTGCTGTAGAGCTTAGTTTTGCACGTAGATATATTTATCTGGACAGCTGCAACTTTGCAATTGCTGCACTAATCAATAGTTTTTGGCTGCAATTTTTGCAGCAGCAGCAGATACATTTACATTTACTTTCCCAGCTGCAGCTGCACCAAGAGAATGAAAAGAGAGGAACAGCAAGGAAGCAGCACAAGCAGAGGCGCTGATTCAGAAAGGATTTTCTTTAGGATCTCTTCCCTTCATGTTTTAGTGTGTGAAGCCAATCAACAGCTACTGACTCCATGATGACAACAGGAATTGCAAACTGCACCACTGTTCAAGGCTCCTCTGACTTATGGACCCAGCTCACTTCTGTGAGAATTCATTGTCCATTCACTGGAATGTGACCATTGCCACACTGGCACTTGCTGCCCAATTTGGCAGAGGCAGATCAGCTATTGTTGGTACAGTGAAAAACAAATAAACTTACTAAAAATGTTCTGTTGCTGCAAACTGTAAAACTCTAAAATTCAAAAACCTAATGGTGTTTTGGCCCATGAGAATGGAGTTATCTAATGGCATTGGCAAAACTGGTGGGGCCTATATTTCTATCATTTTTCAGTGCAAGACTTGAACTGGAAGCTGTCTTGAAGGAAGAAAACCCTTCCTAAATCACACTGGGAGAGTAAATGGCAAAGGTATTTCTGTAGGAGAACTAATATGTTTCCCTTTTTGCAGAATGACTAATTTGTCGCCACAAACAATGCAGACGTTGATGATGAAACTTCTACTTTTATTCAGAAAAGTTTGCTAATTCCTGCCTTCCCTGCCTTCATGGTTTATGAAGCCTGTTAGTGGATTGCAGGACAGAACAAGTGCCTAAATATTTGTAAAACGACAGTAAAATTTCCACTTCTCCTCTGACATTTTTATTTATACCCGCTATGTCTGAGGACTTGTCAAGCTATGGGAGCTTCTCTTTAACCATTTTCTGGTTAAAGCTCATCCATTCCAACAAAAGAAGGGAGCTGGGAAATGTGGAGATCCTAGAGAGTATTAGAATCCTTCCTTTCCCTCATCTTGTGATAAGTCCAGATGAAGAAATTACAGGGAGCAGCCTCTAATTCCTTGAAACTTCAGGGAAGAGGGTGAGCCGTTGTGATCTTCTACTTGACATCCTTCAGTCTTTCTATATCTATGACCATTAAATCTTTCTCTCCCATCTCCCATTCCAGCTCCTCTTTGGTTTTTTTCCATTCATCATCTGCCATAGTCATTTGGCTATTCCTCCTTTTTCTACTGCTCCCAGGAATGGGCTGATGCCTTTTTTTAGGGGGAAAATCAGCAAGGACACAGATGTAATCAGGAGCATAAAGGAATTTTTAAAAGACATGTGTGTGCAATTGTCTATCCACAGCAAAACACACTTCTAGTGTTCAGCTTTGTTCAGTACAGAGAACTTTCTGTGCTGAATGTGCATATTTGGTAACCCTTTTACAGATCTGTGCCCAGTGTCCTCATGAGCCAATGCAAATATTTGACACCTCAGAAACTAATTTTGTCAAGGATTTACACTGGTTGAATTCTTTATTTTTGTTTGTTCTGAATCTGGGTACTTCTCACATAATTTAATGGCCCCTATTTCTGTACTGTCAGAGAGGAGGACAAAGAAATCCCTATTTATGCTATTTCACTCATAGTTTTGCAGATTCCCATGACACGCCTTCTCTGCATTGTAGAGACCCAGGCATAAGCATATTTTGTCTCAGAGATTCTTAATAGTGCAGCAGGAAAATTGTGATTAGAAGACAAAGTTCTGCAGAGGTGGAACAGTACTGTCCACCACCATCATACAAAATCCAGCTTACATAAGAAGCACACAACAGATTAATTATAAAAGGAAGCTGATCAGTGTGTACCCCCCACTCTTTTTCCTCTCTTTCACTTTCTTTGATTTACTGCCCCATCTCTGGGCCACCCACGTGGCAGGACCAACACAGGGCCTAAGGGCTGGTGATATTCTTTTTCCTCTTTCTCTCTTTTCAGCCTTTATTTCTCTCATCCCTTGCTCTGACTGGGCAAAGCACTGCTATCATATTCTACCCTGTACTCCATAATGAAGTTTGTGGTGGGAGCTGGGAGCTTGTGGAAGTGTGTTGTGACCTGTGAGCCCGCACCTTTGAGAAGTTTGTTGAAGGAGTTGAGAGCTTATTGAAGTGTATTGCAAAATTTAAGGGCTTGTTAGCTAACACTTTTTGAGTCTAAATAGTGGCCTGGTTGCCAGAGTTAAGATGACTGTATAACAAAAGTGTACGAGTTCCCTGACACATGGTCTGGTGTATTTGTTCAGGTCAAGGAGAATTTACAGCAAGCATCACGCTTCACAGGGGTGGGCATGTCACATGTTGGCATCCTCACATGTGATTTCATGACCTTAGAACTGAAAAAAGAGTAATTAAAAATTATTCATGATCTATCACAACAGGAAAAATGAATGGAGCATGGGGGAGACTCAGGCACAACACACATATCTCATGTCAGTGCTACTTGGCCTCAGAGAACAGTTCATGGTCTTGCTTGCCTGACTCATTTCTTTGACTCATTAACCAGTCTTTAGGTGGATATCAAGTAATCCTAGAGAAAGGAATATTGTGGCACCATGTTTGGTTATCAGGATCAGGATCAAAAAGTTCAGCCTTGTCATTTTCAAAGCCAGTTAAGAAGGAGGTGCAAGTGCCCAAGCAGTGTTTTTAGTCAGTCACACTCCCTGCAGTCTGTAAATTGGGATTAGTCATCCTGGAGGCAGATGCTGTGAGGGAGGAAGGAGAAAAAAATAGCAGGCAAGAAGTTGTGTTGATTGAATATGCTTTCCACCTGAGGTACTGGTGCATCTGCTTGTGCATTTGTATAGGAAAGCCTCACTCTGCAATTATACCTCTTTTCTTCTCCCGGCTCTTTTCCCTCTAATGTCTGAAAAATTGTGAGTAATTCTCTCTTGTCCTCAATTAAATCTCAATTAAATTCCTTCTCTCATGGAACAGCCTCCCTCATTCCTAGAGGTTTCCTGAAGTTCTCCAAATGTTTCAGAGTTGCCTCTGTCTGAGAAGACCAATGCCTGTTAAGTAATTAGAACATTTTTGCAAGGCTGGGATGATATTTTCACAGCGCCTTTCTCTTGTCCTGGGAGTCCTAAGTAATGCTGTGTCCCTCACATCTGCTGTGTGCTCTGAGCAGTGGGAACTTCCTTAGCACAGAGAGATTATAATATCTGGGAAAATGGATGATCACTGTAAAGGATACATTGAATTTTTGCTATTCTTTACCCTATTTAATATCCAAAACAACAGCATGGGCCTGGAAGACCTGGGGCAAACATTCCTGTTAAGAGTATCTGTGACTTTACATGTTCATGTTTGAGGTGAGATGGTAGCTGCAGGCAGAGTACTTTTACTTCTATGCAAACCCCTTGTCAACCATGTAAACATATGGGTCCAAAGTAATTTATAGCCCAATGAAGGTAATAAATAGCTTGGGCTAGATCCTCAGCTGCTACAAAAGCTAGTGGAGCTAGTCTAATTGCACCTTGTGAGCTCTATGCTGCTGAGTAGTATTTTTTTTTCAAGTTTGTACACCAGAATCTATGTTACTGAAGTATTATGGAGTTGAACAAAGAGGGGAAGGAATGCAATTTGCATTAAATAACAGGAGACAGATCTTGCAGAAAAGTAACTCAGAAACCAACCACAGGTTTCTTGCATAAATGTGAACACCACAGTGTCTAGAGGTCTAAACACTATTATATTCAGACATCACATTTCCCGGTCAGAATATGTCAGATCAAATCTCCTACCAGCTCCCAAAATCCAACAAAATATGAACCTGCACATCTATTTCTGTTCCCTATAACACAAAGATGTAGATAATTCACTTTTGTCTTTTTTATTTATATGTGTCAAAATATTTAATCTTTCTGGTGGTAATAGATCACATAATATATTCCTAAGTCTTTACAACATGTTTTGAAGGTAGCTAGTCAGTAAAAATACTTGACAATTACCAATCATTAGCTTCTCAAAGGCTCCTTTACCTTTAAATCACTCTAATGATGCTCTCATAAAATATGGCTTGTTTACTATTACTTTTATGTGTGCTGTAGCTTGCACACCATTTCAATTACCTTCTATCTTTGCCATCTGTTAACAGGGAGAAGAACTTGTCTCCTTTGTACTGTATGGAAAATTATTACCAGTGAGACTGTCTCCTAACTGAAGGAGAATTTTTACATCATAACTTGATTGCTATTTTCATAAAACAAATCTATTTAACAATATATACACCAAGAATTTATATATGATACTATTAAAAAGTTGCTTTGATTTCAGGAATTAGTTCTTCCAGCTGGACAATAACATATTATTTCAAAAATCATAATAAAGATCCACCAAACAGAATATTTTTATCACCCAGATATGATGCACAGGGTCACAGCAACCTGAGGAAACAAAAAGTTGTTTGGCAAAACAGCTCCCTCATGCCTTTTTAAATGTGATCATTTTAAAAAAGGTAATTAGCAATAACGGTCAAATCCCACTAGATTTGAAACCTCATTTAGTTTAGATTAGCAGATGAAACTTCAGATATTTATCTGAATTTAGACAAACTATTCAATTGTAATGAGTAACAATAACAAACTCTTCCAGTCTGCGGTTCAGCTGCTTGGGCAGAGTCTCCCTGAGAGCAGTGGGGATCTTCTGAAGATCAAAGGTCTGACCACTGCATTTTATTGCAGGAACTGTTTCCTCATGAATTATGCAGGTATCACTCTTAACTAGAAGGTTTTTGCATCATTTTTCTCTTTTTCCTTCTAATCTCAGAACTGGAAGAGAAGCAAAAAGCAGGCATAAGAATGAATAACGGGAGGCAGCAGATGTATCCAAAACTTGCATACATCCAAGAAGAACCAAGATGTTTCAACTTGAATTCAAAGTGAGAAGAATTTCTTGACTCATCACCAGAAGAAAAAAAACACAACAGGTTTCAAAAGCCTATGCGAAAAAATGTCACTGAAAGGGTATTTCATATATGCCACTATAACATAAGGGGACAGGTATCTGCATGTAAAAGCACAACAAACTACTGACTGGAAAATAGTAAAAATACCTTTGCCAGCTCTCAATCATATTTTATTACCATAAAAGGAAAAACAATTTCCATATTTATGCATGATAAGAACAGTGACAAATATAAATACCTGTTAGTGTAGAGATTCAAAATTAATCAAATTTTGATGCCTACAGGGAGAAAAAGAATCTATAATGTAGTGCAAACAATGTCAAAGAAATAGGAACAGTCATGGATCAAATTTATGATAAAAAAATTGCCCCTGGGAAATTCAGATCTTTTTCATGATGGTTTTACATCTTTATACAATGTAAAGACACACTTTTCATTTGGTTATCTGTGGCAGCAGCATAAATATCTTCTCATCTCTGGTCAATATTTGGTACAAAGACTAAAAAAAGTAGCAAAGCAAACACCTGCAAGAAGACTCATTTTAAATATTAAGTCTAATATAAAATTACTTTATCTTGTCTTTCAACTATTCAGAAACATTAAATTTACAACAGTCATTTCATATGGAAATTACTTCTCTCCCTTGAAGAGACTAACTGTAGTCACATATTTCATGGTCCATGATTGTATGAACTTGCCCTATTTCAGCAAAGAACCCAAAATCTGTACAACACTAATTCAATGACAAGGCCTAACTATGAAGCTCAGAATGTCCTTGCCTTTTCTTCATGCCTCCCTACAGAGAGGCTGGTAAGACTTGTACTGCCTTGCTAATTGAGCATTAGATTAAGTGGACTGGTATATCTGTTGTCTGGATTTTAGCAAATAAGTGGAAGAAATAATTGCCATCATAAGTACAGCCACAAATCCGCTTTACATTTTAATTTAATGTGTTTGTATGGGATCTTAATCCTTAAAATGGTTACACCCCACTGTAGCTAGCTATAAATGTGAGGCATAAATTTTCCTTCTAATAGCATGTCATCAGCATTTGCATTTTCAGCCTGGAAAAAATCGTTTTGGAAAGGTTGATGCATTTTGAAATATTAGAGCCAGTATTTTTCAAGCTGATCAAATACTGTATTTTGTAGGAAGAAAACTGCAATGGCATTCCTTTTTATAAAAGTTGTTAGACAAGAAGGCCAACGAAATTTTAAAGAATTGCTGCAATGAAAGCTGGTAATGTATTTAGTAAATAAAACTACCCGCTTGTAAACAGTTCTAGGAACCAATAAAATCTAATGTTTCTGTTTAGTTTTTGCCTATCAAACCTATTAGAATATACATAAACAAATATTTGAACTTGAACATATTTCTTCAGAGTATTATTACCCTATATAACTTAATACTTTCACTGGTGGAATGAGATGATGGTTAAATCTAGTTATTAATAAATGTATTCATTTTTTGAGAAATTTCCTTTATTTTGGAAACAATCTGTTGGTCCATGTGTCAGGACCTGGAGAACACTGAGAGGGCTGCATGACACCAAGGAGCCTGTCAGGGAAGCCCCACTTGCAAGCCAAGGAGGGCAGGCTCAGCCTGGGACCCCAGCCCTGTGTTCAGCCCAAGCCCTGTTGAGCCCATAGGGGCTCCCCAGATGGACCCCAGTCCTGCTAGGTGGAGCAATCCCTCTCCTACTGCTTCCTGACATCACATTGCACAGCTTCCCATCATAACTACTGTGGGATGCAAAAACCACATAGATCTTTTTGCACTACAAAAAGCTAAGCTCTGTCAAAGTACCACCTGGCAAGAATTTATGTTCTTCCGTTGAATAAATCTCACCTTTTAACACCAAGCTAGTATATTTATTTCTACAGGAGTTAATTCATCATACAGTGGTCCCCAGCTGCTCTGACAACTGCTCTAAGAAACACAGATGAAATTGAATAACACTGGTTTGCAATATAGAATTTGTAGATACAGAACTAGAAAAAGAATGAGAAGTGCAAGTTCACTTTATGTAATAAATGAAAGGTGTAATAGCAAAGTGTAAGAACGGTACATAGAGGAGATGTGTGAATTCCTGCCAAGCAAACACAGGTTGCTTAAACTGAGTAGGCAAAGCTTTAATATCCACTGGCTTCCTAAGAACCTTCCCAATACAGATTCGCCCTCTTTATGATTGGACAAACCAATGTCTGGAAAGCCTTGTAGTATCCAGAGCTCTGTCTCTTGAGAAACTCCCACAGTTTTAGATAGTGTGGAACTGAAATTGGAATGTAAGAGTCCAAAAGAAAAATGCCAGTCTGAACTCAAACAAATCTAACATTACATAGTTCCACTGTATCACAGCGAAATGCTACTGTAAAATTGCAAACAATGACTCACAAGTATAAAGATGCTCATACTTGAATTTAACTGAGATCCTGCCCAAGTTCTCACAAAAAGTGAAATCCAAAGGATATCAAAGAGAATCACCTAATGTTAACAATATTAAGCACCTCTCTCATGAATAGAGATGCTATCACTATTTTACTTTTTCTTTGCAGGTGACTGCTCTTCCTTGACATGAACTTGCAGCTGCCATTTTAGTATTGGCCCACATTTCTAGCTCCCACAATCCTGTATAGAAATTGTGTTCAAAAAATATGACCTAGATAGCTCTTAGCCACTGAGGGAAATGGAGTGTTTTATTGTAGCTGCTGCTTTTATCTATTTAAATGTGATTATGGAAGTGGCAGAATTTGCAGACTGTGTTTCCCATGCTTCATGCAGGAACAAGTTAGGTGTGAATACAAACAGGAACATAAGAGAAATGAAGGGGGAGGGGAAAATCCATGTTTGTACAGACAGATTAATGTGCATGTGCATGAACATGCTTTTGTATACAAAATATACATATACACAAATATTGCTCTAAGTGGGAAAATTCACAATACAGTGGAGGCCTACTAATTTATCCTGAAACTTTATAATTATGTAAGCTGTCTATATTTACATACAGCGAAATCAGAGGTCAGAAAAATGATTGAAGACAGAGGCTTAACTTGCCAGTTCTCAGGTCCTAAAGATCTTGTACAGGGAAATCTCTTTTGTTGGATAAATACTTAAAGCAGATTGAACCATTGCTCTGCATGCAATCAAACAAGGCACTTGTAAACTTAATTATGAGTGACAACCCAAGTCAGAACTCCAGTGGGGAGGGCTGTGAGCCCTTGGCACAAGAGCCCTCTGCACTCCCTTGGATGAGAGAGGTCTGAGGGCAAAAAGACTCTCCCCAGAGATAAGCAACCTTCCTCAGGTCATGGTGACAAAGTGAACCATCCCCAGCATGCCTTGTTTCTATATGGTAATAGCCTGTTGGCTAATTGGTTTCTACCCCACCCACTGCCTTTCCCATAAAAAGCCCCTGTTTCTGCCCCTGGCTAGGGAGTTTTGTCCCTGGCCGTCCCTTCACAGGGGCTGCTGGACAATAAAAGCTGCCTCTGGGGAATTGCCAAATGAGGCTCCAGTCTCTCTGTACCTGAGTCCGCCTTGGGTGATTTCACAGAGAGCTGAATCACGAGTTGGAATCACTTGTAGCTGAGAAAACGCTACACCTGCTGGAATCACCTGCTGCCCAGGGAGGCCTGCCATCACCCCTGGAAAAGTTGTTCCTTGCAGGATGCTCTCTCTAGGAAGGTCGTGGCATACTGGTGCTGACCAGCATCAGACCTCCTGCGATACTTCAGTGTTGGCTCACTTCACTCCTTCATCTGTGTACCCTCAGGAATTACAATTCTAATCCCTCTGTCACTAAGGAAATTACATGATTAAACTAACTTTCACAGGGAAACCAATTACTCCTCAATTTTTTTAGTTTATTTTTACATCCCAGAGCCTTTTTCAGAACTTCATATTGAAATGACACAATTACAATGTTATTTAATATCACTTCAATTTTTAATTTTGTTAGGAAATCTGTTTCTACTTTTCTAATTTTGCCCCTCCAAAATATCCCCAAAATAAACCTTTTGGACAAAGACGTGGCTTTGAGTGGATACGTCACACCCCCTATCACCCACAAGCCTCTGTAAAGGCTGAGAGATATAATGGACTGCTAAAGACTATGTTGAGAGCATTAGGCAATGGGGCATGGAAGCAACAGGATGCAAATTTAGCAGAAGCCACTTGATTATATAACACCAGAGGAACTGCAAACCATCCTGCTTGCCCCCAAACAAGGCCCCTACATACCTGGGAGGAGATAAGGTCCCTGTACGATACATAGGGAAGTGGCTGGGAAAGACAGTGTAGATTTCTCCTCCCACAGGAAAAGGCAAACGTATTCAGGGGATTGTCTTTGCTCAAAAAGCTGGGTGTTCCAGGTGGGTAATGCAGAAGGATGAGGAGACCTGGTGTGCATCTCAAGGAGATTTAACTTTGGGGGAAAAAAATCCATTGTAGGTTGCAGGAAGTAAAGTAGCAGAAATGGCATGAACCAAGGCAGAGTGAATTTTGTGAGGAGCAAGGAGAGGAGCAATGATGGGCCAGGCTGATGCTGGTGCCCAATAATGGAGTGTGCTGCTTCTCCTGTCCTGATCATCTGTCTTGATGGAATGCAGCCTAAATCACGGCTTTTTTTGACCATCTGGAGGGGTGGAGAAAGTCCATGGAATGTGAAAATAATATCTGTGAACTGACAGGGAATGGTAGACAATGATATATATACATCTGTATGTTGGGTATAAGGCTGGTTTAAGCAACTAGTGTAAGCTGTAAGAAAAAGAGGAGGAAGTGGGGACTTTCATTAATTATTTTTGCCTTCCAGAGCAACTGCTATGCATGCTGAAAACCTGCATCCTGGGAAGTGGCTGGACATCACTTGTTGATGAAAAGTAGAAAATAATTCAATTTTTTTTTCTTTGCCTGTGCATGCACAGCCTTCCATTTTTGCTTTAGTAAACTGTGTTATCTCAGCCTATGATTTTTCCATCTTGTTTTCTCTCCCCATCCAACTGAGAAGTGCAAGTGATAGAGCAGCTTGGTGGGCACCTGACACCCAGCCAAGGTGAACCCACTGTGGTCCTGGATATTTTTGCTTCATGGTTTATTTAAATATCTCTGATAGGGGTGTTGTTATACACATTAACAAATTGTCTGTATTCAGATAAAAATTATTTCTGTTTCACGATGTAATATTCCCCTCTGTACTCTACCACTCATGATTATCCTTTCAGTCACACTGTCTTGCATGTGTGTGCACACGTTCACCTGTGTGTGTTTAGGTATATATAGGTATATAATAAAACTTAATTTCTTGCCTGGTCAAATTTTCTTATGCTGTTCCAATTTATCCTGTCTAATGAGACAACTTCTAGCAGCAGACATGTTGACAGTAAAAGTAATAGCTTTACAAAAGCAGTAACCTGTTGCTATACACTGCTATATTGAAAAATGGATGCTCTGGTTTGGAGCACATCTTTTTATTGAGCGGCTACACTCCATGATGGAAGATACACGTGAGAGAAGAACATTCCTAATCACCAAATGTTCTGATAAAGAGGACCAATTAATCTTTGTCTATTAGAAATAAGGATAGGAATTAACTCCTATAAAGTAGTGTGAAGACAAAGTTAAAATAAAATTTAACAATATTGAAACACTTTGCAATTTTTCTTTCATGCTCTGTGCAAATTATTTTGCACTCATGACAGCCTATGGGCTTAATACAGTTTCTGATGTCTGGTATGTCAGTAATGCTGAAAAATCTGAAAGCTATAAATTATGCAGGCAATGACTATGACTGCCTAGTTGCACTTATATTGCCTGTTGGCCTTGACCACTGGTGCACGAAGAACTTGGGAACGCCAAGAGCTTGTGGATCTGTACCAGGTCCTAAGTGCAGCCTTTGGCTGACCATGCAGGCTGTTAAGACGCTCTTGATTGATTCATTGACATGATGGTCTTAGTGCTTATGTACCAGCCTCACACAGAGTGCTTCTCTCTGGCCTCAATGCCACAAACAAAATTCTTTCACTCACTTACTGTGAGCATACTCACAGTGTTTTGCAAATCATGGATGGTGACTAAACACTGCACATTTCTGAGCCCCAAGTGAATTCAACTAAAGGGAAATTTAAAATATCTTGCTACATTGAGCTTATTGTCATTCACTTTTACCACTATCTTCAAAGAGGAGTCAAAAAAAGAACAAAGAATTCACTTTTTTGCAGTATGTAAGATAGGCTTTTCAGGGATTCTGTAGGTAACAATGTTACTGAAAGATTAAAAAGATAGATCATCAGTCTAAAACGTCCATTTAGATAAGGTGCACTACAATCCACAGGTGAAATTCTTTTCATTGGCATGAAGTCAGTAATCAAGCTGTATGCAAAAGAAGCCTGGAAGCCTCCAGGTGGTTCATTTGATCCTTCCAACCCACTGCCTAAACTGGAGGATACAGAGCTCCCACAGAGCCATGATATTCCTACCTGTAGACTGGAGACAGAGCAGCAGACCCCTGGGCCAAATGGACTTGCATGAACCAGCCCCTCTCAGCATCCCTCGCACATCGTTCCACCTGTGCCTCCTCTGGGAATACACAGACACAGATACAGAAACATAAGAGGGCCTTAGAGGGTTTATCATTCCCCTTCCTGCAAGCAGACATTTTCACCTAAGGAAATTATACTCTATTTTGGGGTAATTTAGGCCTTTTTCTATAAGCTAACAAATTCTTTAGAAGCTGTTAATAATGCAGAAATGATGAGAAAGTAAAACTTTTACATTTTCAGAAAACATTTATTGTCCTATAGATTTACAAACAATACTGGGCACTCTTTTTTAAAGCCTAGATAGCAGAAACAGGGATATTAACATCTACCAATGCCCACTAATCTTTTGCTTTATGAAAAATATTTCCCCCCAGTATTTAGTTGAAAATATTTAAATGATATTTTAAAAGCATTTTTGAAAAAACAAGCTGACCAACTTTTTCCTTTTATTTTTAGAGAGTATCTTTTTTGATACAATAATACAACTTCATTCAAGTTTTGCTTACAAATCACAGCAAAATTCACAGGAGCCTGAAAAGAAAATCCCTGTCATGTGCTAAGCCTTAATGGCATGTCATCCACTCTGGGTCTCAATTTAGTTCAAAAAGGCTTAACAACTGTCAATTTGAAGACATGTTTGGAATAGCAATGACCATCTCATCCTTTTTATTGATTTTAGCTATTTTATTATGTTTTATTCAGCATGCTAAAATTTAGTCTCCCTAGTAATTTTCAGATATACTCACAGAAAAACTTTGAAACAGGAGGATGGATTTGAAATAGATTTTCCCTGGCTAAATAATAACAAACAAAAAAATCTCAACAGCATTTGGTTCTCCTTATTAGTAGCATTGTCAACTATGAATCTTTATAAAATAAAGATTAAAAATACCTGGTGATGGCTTTAGAATGAAGGTTTCCCTTCATCACAAAACTGAAGGAAGGGGCCAGTCAGGTGATTGACCTATTTTCTACATTTGTTTCTCAGTACCTTCGAACTCTCAATATAGAAAAATTCATGACTTGCACTTAAATATCACAAAGAATTTGTTTCTCTTTTTTCTGTTGACTGTGTACTTGCATTACTTGTTTTATTCAAATTTTCCTTGTGCCATCAGAGATCTCAGCTTTTTTCCAGAGTGCAAACTACATGTTTAAGCACCCATCAATGTCTTGTCATTTCCTGAATACCTTGTACAGTAGAAATGTTATTATTCCTTTACCACAATGACTGAACTGTTCTGGGCCATTTGATTTAATATCAGAGGAGATGGTGGGAAGGGATGTCTGTTGGACTGTTAGCTTTGAGAACAAACTAACAAAGTTATAGTGACAGAAAGAAATGTCCCTGAAAATGAGAAACCAAACCACGGGAAAAGCAAAACCAAGTGAACAATAATAAAGATTTCAACAGATTCTCAAATCTGGATTTAAGGTGAAAAAAAAATTATATAAAAATTCGTATCTGCCAGAAGGGGTTAGCCTTTTTTTTATAGCATCCATATGAAATCAACAGTTCAGTACAAGCTGAATGTAGCAGTTATATGTTTTCCATTTAGGATTTATGTCATATTGTGTTCTGTATGTCAGCTTGAGCTTGAGAGCAGCTGCTATGACATAAGTCACCTCCAAATGCTTGCATAAAAAGTAGGAGGGTTGTTTTTTCTTTTTGGGTGGGGAAGCAGGGAGCAGGGAGGAGGTGTGAGTAAGAGAAAGTGGATGGAATTTTTAAAAAATTAAAAGAGGAAAGAAATCAGTTTTTGAAGTTTTGTATCAGTCTCAGTCTTCAGAAGACAAGCATTTGCAAAGTTTTCTGTGCCATCTAGAATTTTTGAAGTTAGAAAACAGCAGCCCTACAACCTTTCGTCCAAAACTGCAAACAGTCAGGGAAGAGTATACACAATTGTTAATGGATCATCTTTTTTTCTGGATACTGTCTATGACATAAGAGTGGATAATATTTGTTTAATACTCCAGAATAGCATCATGGATGGATCCTGTTCCTGCTGTTGCTGTAGCCATTGCTACCTTAATGGCTGACCAGGCAACAGTTTTTATATGTTCACTCAGGCTCTGACTCTTTCCTTTTGGTTTTGCTGATTTTATTGTCCTTGGTTCTGTTTTTCTTGCTGTGGCTGTTAGTTGGAGGGGAATTTGGAACTCATAAATTATTTTGCTGTATATATCCATCCCGCATAGCCCACAAACTTCTTAGCTGATATAAACTTGGTAAAAGTGCTGGCACTTAGTTTGCTGCTATGATTTGTCTCTATGCTAAGTGAGTTAGAAGTTGTTTGATGAAACATATGGTCTCAAAGTTAGTAGAAGCTGATCAGAATTTCCCTTTGCAATGTGCCTTGGGTTTATTTCACCCAGTGCTGCTTGAGAGTCAAACGGTGTGAGCCACCAGTCTCCAGGTGGTCAACAGACAGGGCTACTTCCTCCTATTTATCTTTTCTTGCTGGCTTTGGGGGATGATTTAATTCATAGGTGGATAAGTTACATGAGATGAAGTTCCTGCCTTGTAGGTCCATTCATGAAGACCACTTTTTAGACAACTGCCTCTACAAGGTACTGAACAAACCTGTAAATAGGCAAGGATAAAATGTACCAGTAGCAACAGCTTCCTTCTCTTGGTGTGTACCTGAAGTATTGGTATATAACTTGTATTCTTGCTTGTATTTATCAACTAAATAAAACTTTGGTTTTAAATGTTAAGGAAGAAGTGATGCATTAGGATGAAATGATGACTGTTAATGCACAGTTTTACAAATTGCACTGTTTATTGTGTGCTCCATAAAACTCAATAATGGTTTGTATTTGTTTTGTTCTAACAATAAACATCAAAACAAAACTATAAATACATCTTCACACAATTTGCAACATAACTTTATACTCAACTGTGAGAAAATTAAACAAGTGCTGGTATATATTTCACTACAAATAAAGGCATTTGTGCTGTAGCTAATTTTTTCCTCTAGACTCATCTAGACTTTCATCTAGACTAATTTTTTACTTTCTCCCTATTCTACCTTTTAACAAACAATGAAGAAAAAATATAAGTTAACTTGGACAACTAATGTCAGCTTTTGTGAATGAGTTAGAACTGAGATCCACCTGGTCCGCCAGTGGAGTACTCTTAGTCCTGTGGCAGGATTATAGGGTGCAAATAGGTATTTACTAGAGATTTGAATGGGTTTAAGATAATTTTGACAAATCTATTCTAGCACTACTGTGCATTTATTGACATTTGGAGAAGGGAGTTGTTTCCTTGAAAGTACAATGCCCCATTTTGGAAGGTCATGATGATGCTTCCTACAGGTGCACATTTTCCTTTTTCTCCCTTTTTACAGTCCTAAAACTCTTATTTTCTTATTTAAGCATGGGCATGATTTTAACAATGTTAAATGTTCGAGAAGTTGGTCAGAGATGGATGAATTACAACAAAAACATGCTTCTCATTTGCCTCTCTTGTCTCATTCAACCCTTTTGCTGTTAGTGGGAAGCTGTGGCAATGAATGGTGCCCAAACTGCTGAATGCTGTCCTATGCATGAGCAGCTGATTTGAGACCTGTATGTTTGCCTATGGTCTGGACATGAGTGGCCCTTCAGACCGAACCCCTCTGACAATAGGATGGCTTTTTTTGCAGGAGATGTTCATCACTTCAGGCTTTTTATACAGCTATTATTGGACATCTCCTAAATTGAGTTGTAATGCTTCTCTTCTTGAAGGATGCTATAATAAACAAGAAAATTGCAGTAAATGTTCACAAAAATAAATGGTTCTTCTGGGCAGCAGTGGCAGGGGGCAGAAGAGCTCCTTATGTCAAGTAGAGCTAAGATTGCATACAACAGCTGGCTTCATAAAGTACGTATAAAATATGTGGTAAAAACACAGGAGGACCCACAGGATTCTGCAAATTCCACCATGGGAGTCCAGCACTGTTTAGCAGAAACAGGTTGTTTAGACTTTGTTTCTACTGCAGGGAGAAAAACAATAGAAAAGTCAGACACAGTCTTTGTTTCCTGCATTGGGTCTATTAAGCAGTAAGGGTTTGTTTTTCAGATCCAAGAGTAGTAGCAGAGAGCAAGAATTCTGTTTATATCTGCTTTTCATCCTGTAAAATGTTAGGGCTTTATCAAGAATTGAGTTATATAATATTCTGTATTTACTTTTTGATTAAAAGAATAAATTATAGGCCATCTGAGACCCACTATTAATCTTTCTTATTACTTTGTTCCACAGGAAAAATAAAATAAAATAGCCAGGAATATTTCCAGCAATATAAATGACTCTTTTGAGAATTTTATGTCACAGATAAACTGTGAAATTACCCATTTTTTGCTTTAATCATTCCTCCAGGTTGCTAACAGTGATTAATGCATCACCCTAATTATCCGTGTCCCAACAGTTTCACATCAGTCACAGAAGATCCATGGTTTAAAACAAAAAAATCTGATGGTGAAATAGTCACAATTGAGCTTTATTAATAGAAATTGAGAGGTTTTTTTTCTTTGACATATATGAAGGAAGGAAGAAAAAAAATGTTATCTCGATCTGAAAGCTAGAAGAATGTATTCTAAAACATGAAGGAACAGTCAATTAAGGTGTCAATGTTTTCAAATCTATGGTTTTCTTTTTCAGATATGCTTCTCTCACCAAGGGCATGTAGCTGAAAGTCAAGGCAGACACATAATAAACATAAAGTGTCAAAAAGGATATTTATACAAAATTTAAGACTCTAATGCCAAGAAAAATGACCCACATTGTTTCAAGTGCACAAGACATGCTTAAGCTCCTTGTCTACAAGTGTTTTACTGATGTCCATGACCAGCTGAATCCTTTCCTTTGCTAAGCCAAACACCTCAGCTTTCATCTGTGTCTATCTGAAAAGCTTTAGGATATCTGAGACATTCATACAGGGGTGACAGGTATAATACAGAATTTATGTTCACTATTTTAGAGTAGCAGCTGAAAGCCAGCCTAGAGCATTCCATAGTACCTGATATCCCATCTGCTGCAGAGAAGCAATACCAAATTAATTTGCAGAATACTGCTACCCTAATCATAAAAGGAGACCACTTCTTTCATAAAAGGAGTTATGGTCTTCAGTTGTCTTCTAAAGGGAATTTGAATCTACAGCTTCAAATCTCCTGAAAGCTACCTTTCTATCCAATTACAGGATAGATAAAATGGAAGCACGTGTCATATGTCCTATTGAAGTTTGGTTGATGTATAAGGAATATGAAAGTTGTGATTCTGAAAGATGACTGCTGAGAAAATATCACCATCTTACTGAGTCAAAAACTTGCTTGGTAAGAAGTAAATTGATCTATGAATTATTTATTTCAGGTGAAGTAATAATGAGGCAATTAAACCCAAATCAAGAATAACCATAACCATGTGACTTTTATCTAAGTATAAACTAAAAGTGCACAAGCCATTTAAAATTTTGAACCCCAGCTTCAAATGGGCAAGTAGGCAATAGAAAAAGCTAATAAAATTGTACTACTGCTATGTCTTTTAAAGACAATCCTTTTGTCTTTAGATCAGCTAAGATGATGTTAGAATAAAAATGCACAAGAATCACTAAAACAAGTTTTAGTGAGCTGCTGAGACAACATATTTACTGACAAGACTCACTGTGCTTTATTTTACTATGAAAACCTTCTGATTTATGTCTCTTATTTGTCTCTGTCTGTAGTAGAGTAGAGCTGAAGTTGAAGGAAGACAGGGAAATAGGGTGTGGAGAATTCAAAGAATGTTAGATTCTGCATGGATGGAAATGCAATGTCTTCCATATATACAGAAGTATTACTGTAGCAGAGAACTGCCTCATACAAAAACATGTTTGCCACAGGAAAAAACCAAACAAAGGAAGTAGAAATTCAGAGCTCTTAAGGATATCAGCTGTGGAACCCCATGGACTAGGAATCCAGAACTTTAGGCAAGTACTGATATTTCATGTGGCTAAACCATTGGAGGACATGCAAATGCAAATACTTGGCTATTGTTCTGGGGGTCAGATGTGTGTATGTGTGTGTGACAGAGACAGACAGCATTCTGAAGAGGTTATGGGCTAGTTGGCATGTGCAGATGACATGCAGGAGAAAGCCACTGTCCAAACAAAAGGAAATTATTCCCAGAGCAATTTCTGGTGCAGAAGAATCACTGTTAGCAACTATGAGGAGGAGCACTGAAGGAGTCTGCCCAGGTGCACATTTTGTTTGTTGGGAGACACTGACAGCTGATGCTGCTTTCAAATGTAGTATTTGAAATCAGTTCCAGGAGACAGAAGCAAAGATGCCTACTACAAGAAGAGGTAATACTTCAGAAGAGTCCAAACATGATGAAAGACTAAGAGCTATAAACTCCATAGTCATTATGCGAAAGAATCCCAACTGAGTTAGACACACTGGTCCATTAAGTGTGTCTCCTATTTCATCAGGACGTTGTTATATTATGACCTTCATCTCACTCTCTGGTCCCATAATCAGAGAACATGGGGAAAAAAAGTGCTGTATTCAGTTACACTTGCTGTACCTTTGACATGGCTGCGGAATTCAGAAAAATGGATCCATTAGTGACAGACCCTTGCCACTAAAATTTATTTCCATATTTTCTATTATTATCATCTGAAAAGATAATTGTATTCATGGCGCAAGTGCATTTTCATTGCACTATACCTTAATTTCTGATCACTAGTCAGAGAAACAAAGTCCTTTAGACAAAGAAATTTAATTTCCTTTGTATGTGTCTTGAAGCTGCAATTCGTAGTATCCCAATGAAACATTTGATTTCAATATAATGAACTCAAAGGACTGATCTTGGTGGGTAGAGTCCATAAGCTGGATAGCAATATGAGATGCCTGCAAACTCAGTGCACTGCAATATGCACACAAAATGATGTCTAAAAATCAGTTTTGCAGGTAAAGAAAAGTGGAGGTGGGTAATGAACCCTACTGAGAAAAGGCTAAACACTTTAAAGACCACCAAGGTTTTCAGTGAAATCAGAACAAGGCAAAATACAAAAGAGGCAGATATATAAAAAACCTACTACTTGAAACTTGCTTGTTGTAGTTCTATTAGAAGTGACAAACTCTGTAAAGAAGCAGAAGGGCTATGCAATGATGACTTTGATGCAGAAGGTAGAAAGAGTTAAAGGAAGCTGATTTCAGCAAGTCCATGGGGAGTTAATTGGAAAGTGAGCACAAACAGAATACACTCTGCTGCAGTTTTTCTGTGATTGTGTCTGTAATGCATTAAATTTCAATAAATTCTCATAGAATGAGACATCAACATTTTCTGTCGTCTTACTCAAATTCTTTTGGAATTCTTATCTCATTTTTCCACCTACTGCTTTAAGAATGTAACATAAAGCATCCGGAAGGTTGTTGTGCTACACTATTTATAATTTTAATAATTTTCATTCTGTAATATCAAGATTTGTTTAAAATTGGGTGCTAGGGGGTTTGTAAAGTTCAACTCTAATGTTTAGATTAACTGACTTAAAGCTAAACTTGGTTTCATTCAAATGGCGGAAAAAAAATAAAGAATCACTAAAGTAGTAAGTACTATCCAAGGATATTGTATTTCTGTTCTTTTGATCTGTCTTTGAAATTAAGCCTGAAAACCAGATTTAAAAACCACCAATAACTTAAACCCCGTCTTTGTACTGAGTGCGTTCATTATGTTGATAATATTTTTTTTCCAGAGAGAGAGATTTTAGTATTTCAGAATCATCTAAAAGTGTAGCAAGTTTTCATCAATGAGAAAATGTTAAACTTTTAAGTATCCAAACCTATTCAGCACAACATGAATCAAATTCTTAAATCTTTTCTTCATGATACATTGATGATGGTTCTCCACAATGAACAAAACTAAAATCAATAAAAATATTGATTTTTTTTTAAATGCTCTTTGAGCAATTTCTCTCATTTCCGAATACAATTAAATTCTAAATGTAATATTTACTGATAGCAGCAGTAATTATTGTATATGAGTCTTTCACTGGAACTTGCCAGTTTATACTTTCCCCAGAGAGGTATTTCACATATTTCTATACTGGATTTCTATAAATGTAATCACTACGGACTAGAGATTAAAGTAATGCCTCAAGTAATGAACTACCTTCATGACCACCACTGAGGAAACAGCTCAAGGAGGAAATTGAACCACAACACTACTTAAACTCCAACAGCCATCAAAACATTTTAGGGTGGTTATCATTTATCCTTCTTGCTCTCCCTTTGGAATGGAGTAAATATAAGTGCCCTATACATAGCACCTGTCCCTTCTTCACAACCCAAAACACTTTTAAAATTCAGAGCCTATATAGAAGACTCCCGAGTTTTACATTCTTTATAATCATGAGATTTCTTGAAGGTCTCCAGAGGTAGATGAGTTTGCCAGCGTTTACGTCTGCACTAGACATACTTGTTCGTCCTGATAATTGAAAAATTTTGTTTTATTGTGAATGACCTAAGAGCTCCCTAAAAGTTTGCTATAAAATGTGTGTTTAAATTAGGTACAATGGATTCCACCCACTTACTTCTATTGGTTTATATTTATTAAAAAAATGAATTTTGGGTTAGCTAGTTATTAAAATGCTAATTATACAGCACAATTTTCTAATCTGTTACAAGACGACACTGACATGTTGTCTTTGTTTTATTTGCCCGAGCTTAGTCACTGGGAATGTGAAGTTATCATCCATAAATTAATATATTCCTACAATTTTAAAATCAGTAAGCTAATCTATTCCTACTAACACCAACACGTATCTCAGGAAGACATATTACTATAGAATTGAAATTAATTTAGCTGAGAACAGTGTTCTACACACATTTTTCCTAACTTCACTGAATACAGCTTAGCATATGTTATTTCTAAACCTTCTTGTTAGCTCCTTTCTAGCTTGTCGGTGTCTATGAAGCATCAGCCTTTACAAAATTGAGACTGGGACAGAACCCTGAAATATGTGTTCTCCCTAAGGTGAGAAACAACCTGACAGATGTTAAACCTGTTATTCTACTTACTCCCCTGCCTTCTGTAAAATATATAAACTAAGCTCAAAAATCTCACTCCCCTCTTTGTTCAGTGGCCTGGCTCTTAGAAATGCCACACATCACATAGTGGTCCAGATAGAAAATTGTAATAAATAATTACATTTCTCAAACACACTGGAACTTTCTCAATTCAAAGCAAGTCCCAAAGCTTACTACAACTTACAGCTTCTGGTCCAATGTAAAGACTATTTCTACTTTTTTTCATATAAATGTGTAGCAATTACCTAATACTTACTTAAACAGACATAGAACCCAGATGCTTTCCTACACCACAGAGTGCAAATACACTTATTTCAGGTATGAGTGGTAAGGGCAATTAATTTTTTGTAGCCTGTTATTCAGAATAATTAATTGTTCTGTGAAGCAGATTGGAACCTTGGAATCATTAGAGTTGGAAAAGACCTCTCAGATCAACAGTTTAGCCAGCACTGCCAGGTCCACCACTAAACCATGTCCCTAAGCACCATATCTGCTTGTTTTTTGAACATTTCTTTGAATACCGGGACTTAAGGTTATGCCTCAGACAGATCATCTTAGCCAAGTTCTGTCTCACACAATACTGTCTACAATTAGAGTAATTACCCAGAGTTTCACCTACCTGTATGCATTGTCTGTGTAGTTGCCCACATGTGGATATGGACTTTTGGATCTGTCATTGACAAAAGATAGTTACCTCCTGAGAAAAATCAGTCTACTGTCTCCTTTGGGACTAATTTTGTTGTAAGAAAAATTAAAAAAAAAAAAAAATTGTTTGTCTTCACAGACTATAAGGTTATATGGTCAAATATGGTCATCAGCTTTAGACATCTGCATCAGTCTTTAGAGTACCACTCTAAAAGGGTGAAGACTGTGCAAGTTAATATTGAACCTTCCAGCTGTAGACAGTCATCCCATATACGTAACAGTGCCTCAGATGCCTTGGTTGCATACATGTATTCACAGAACTGAAACACTCCTTCCATCCCACCGAGATTTTGATGTTTAGCATAAGTTTCCTTTGTATACAGTGGACAGACTGCTAAGAGGGGTAATGCATCTTATTTTAAGTATAGTATCTAAGATTACTAGCTGTCTAGAGATGTCTCACTCTCTTATTGACTAAAAAGGATGCCTAGACCACTATCTTAAATGGACACTTCAGTGATATGCTGTTATGGGTGAGATTAATATGACTGTTTCAGAATGAGGTGACTGCGGAATTTATGTTATGGAACTGGAATTTGCAAAGCTTTTAGATGTTTGAATGTTATTTCTGAGCTGATATCTAATGTCTGCATGTGCTTTGATTTCTGGAAGAATTACTGAATTGCCTTCTTTCTTGAATATTAAGCAGTTTTAATTAAATAAAAAATAAATTTTAAAAATACATCACCAAGATATGTTGCAAAAGTCAAAGTTGTAACCCACCCTTCTATAAATTCTGAAGTCAGTCTCATGGAGACATACACAAAATTGACAAACATCCATTCTTTATGATGTTTATTTTTAGTGTAAGTGGAGTGATAATATAATCAGTATAATCTTGGGCTAATTTGAGGCACAGAATAAAAGTAAATTGTCTAGTGAGTTCATTGTAAGTCTCATATTAGAAAGGTCTTCTAAAAGATAAAATAATTGCTATGAATTAGGTTAGCACCTTACCATGCCATAAATTTAAAATAAATCATTCAGTTTAACAGTCAGTCTCAGAAACTACCACTCTTACTATGTTAATCAAATCTCAGTTACAATGCACAACTACAGTTAAATGAACATAAAGGTGGGACCATTTAATTAAATGGGTTTTATTGGTACTTCATTTAATGTTGAGTCCTAAAATTTAGCCCATCAATTTTGCTTTTGAATCCTTTTAACTGGAGGTAAAATTCCTCAAATTCCAGGAATCATAGCTTTAAGAATAGAAAAACCTACAGAAAAACTCTGGCTGTTAGCGTGAAGTTGTAGGTGAACAGAAGTGACAAAACAATTGATGAGATTGTATCAGTGTATAAACTGAAGTGGAAATAAAGCAGCAAATCAGACAGAAACTCTTTGAACTATTACACAGTATCTACACTAACCTCTGAAAGGGGTAGCATAAGATCTCTTTAGTGTCGGTGGAAAGAAATAGACCCTAAAAGTATGTGATTGACCTTACTTACCTTAGATGTCCACCTTAAGACGAGGTGAATTGTTACTTAGAAGCATCTGCTTCTCCCCACTGACTATAAAAAGCGATAGGGATTACTACTTTAGGTGTAGACCGTTAAAGACATCTTCCCAACAGGAAGGTAACCAGCTAGAATGACCCATGAAATGGCACTCATGACTTCATTTCTCAAGTGCCTTTACTTTGAAGGAACAAGAGGCATACAAAAAGAAAAAGTTCTTAAAGATTGCTACACAGGATCTGTTTGTTTATAGTATTGAGAATACAGAGAGGGCAGTGAGGAAATTTCACTTAGATTATAATGGATTTCTGAATGATTAGTTAGCTTTTTAAAAATTCTGCCATAATTTATGCTAAATATTAATGACTTTACATCAAGATTAAAGGTATGATAAAGGAAAAATAGTATTGAAGCTGATTAGCTACCAGTGATTTGATTTGAATTTGAACTGGTATTTTCAGGAAAGGAGAATATAACATGCAATAAACCTTATACTTGAAACACATGTTTTCAAGTTCACTTGTCTTATCATTTTTAAATTTTTAGAAATCTATAAAGTGTGTAATACCATGGAATTAAGTGTTCATGTTATAACCTTATCAATATAATAGCTTCACATTTTTAGTTAGGCTTTCATGAATATGAAGTGTAAGCAGGAAAAAAGTCTTGGCTTGCAATGCATGCAGAATAATATGTTATTGTTATTAAATATATCCAAGCTAAAGATTTAGAAGTTAGAAAAACAGGGAAAAAAGACATTTAATGAAGATTTCCATCAGAAGCTATATTTCCACTCAGACTGAATTTATTGTTCTACATTAAAAACAAAGAAAGAAATCCTCCTACACTTCATTACTGTAGGACAGGAGGAGGGTGCTTGATCTGTTCGTTTGGTTTGTTGTGGCAGCTTTTTGTTTTGTTGTTGTTTTCATTTGGTTGGTTGGTTGTTTGTTCAGAATTTTTTTTTTTACCTAACATCCATAACCAGGTTTGTTCACATCGTACACCCAGAGGAAGAGACTGTGAAGCTGCCCAGTACAAAGCAGATTAGGGCTCTTTGTTCTATCCTATCAACTGGCATGCCCAACTACCCGCAGCTGCTGTCTTTGTTCCCTCCTGCTGGTGGATATCTGAGCAAACACTGGGTGTTTTTATAGCGTCTGTTTTGCATATTCTGTTCACAGAGAGCCCAATTCACTTTGTTTGTAGTAACACTTCTGATTCTGTCCCCCACAGCATCCTTCTGGACAAGCTCTCAGAGTGTGGGATGAGTAGGTTCTCAGGGCAAAAACTGTGAATGATGGGGCTCCAGTGGTTGTACTGAATGGAGCTACATCTTGCTGGTGACACCAGCAATGTCCCTCAGGGCTCAAGCAAGGGCCTGTTCTGTTCAGTGTTTTTATCAGTGATCTGGATGTAAGAGTTGAATGCACTCTTAGCAAGTTTGCTGTCAATACCAAGCAGGGAGGTGCTGCTGACTCTCTGGAGGGATAAGAGGCCTTTGCAGAGGGATCTGCATAAATTGGAGAGCTGGGCAATCATCAATGGAATGGAATTAAAGAAGTCCAAATGCCTGATTCTGGACCTAGGGCAGGGTAATGCCAGGCACAAGAATAAATTGGGAGAGGAGTGGCTGGGGAGCAGCCCTGCAGAAATGAACAAAAGCATGGTGGCGCTGGCTGACAGTGGGATCAACATGGATCAGCAGTGAGTCCTGGCAGCCAAGAGGACAATCATCCTGGGGTGCACTAAAGAAGGATAACTAGCTGGTCAAAAGAGGTGATTACACCACTGTATTTAGCATTCATCTGGCCTCACCTTGAGTGATGTGTGCGGTTCCAAATCCCATGATTTAAGAAAGATTTGAAGGTCCTTGAATGCATCCAGAGCAGGACAACAAATTAGCTGAAAGTGAGGGAAGACATCTCCTGTGAGAAGTGGCTAAGGACTTGGGTTTTAGCTATATTGGATCAAAGGAAGCTGAAGTGTTACCTCACACTCCCTAGTTTCCCTAGGAGAAGTGTAGAGAGAGATGCTGATCTCTTCTCCTTTACATTCAGTGATGCAATGCATGGGAATTGTTTAAAGCTTCATAAGAGAACATTTGGACTGGACATTAGGCAGCATTTCTTTACAGAGAGGATAGTCAAATAGTGGAATAGGCTTCACAGAGAGGTGGATGATGCCCCAAGCTCACCAGCATTAAAGAGTCATTTGGACGATGTCCTAAATAATATGCTTTAGTTGTTGATCAGCCCATAATTGGTCAGGTAGTTGGATGAGTGTGAAAGACTGCACTGCTAGTGGTTAATGACTCAAACATTCATCCACTTGCAGTAACCTCTGTAAGAGTCTGTGCTGTAAGAGACTGGATTATTTGGTACAAATGGCTTAAACCATCCACTGGGTGCTTTGGTAGTGATGCACAGAGTGGTCTCTCAGGTGCAGAAGGGCATGCACATCTGAGGCTACAAGTTGGATTTCCAGGTAAGGGAAGAGAATGATAAGGAAATCCGGTGATGTGGGAAAAGCCCTTCTTATCATGCCAATGCCCTCCCTTACATAATAACTCGTCTGCGAATATTCTCCCCCGAAATAGCAGGATATTCACAGGTAGGGTGAAGGTATTCATCTCAGCTAATGGGTCATGATTTATTAAACTAAGCTGAAGAGACAACTGCAACATCTTAGAAGATGTCAGAGTTGCAAAATGTTCTGTGATCCATAACATTACATCATTGAATATGAGACTCTGTTCTCCAGGGGAGGTGGGCGCTCCCACCTGAAACCAAGTGAATATAAACCCAATAGATTTTGTGATTTATGGCATCTTTCCCCCTCCCCACTTGATAGATATAGTCTGTAAACATTACTTCAACAAGACTGCAGCCACTGAGAAGACTAGAAGAGGACTAATAGGATGTCATCAGAATCTATGTGAGTGGTTATATTTTTTTCTACTTTCTTTGTCACTGTCCTTCTCTCTCCCCACCCTCCTCTTTTCCCTCTCTCTCTACCTCACATTTACTGTTAAATAAAAATCCATACTATCTACTTCAGCATGTGGTCTCGTTTGCACCTTAATTTGGGCAGAAGCATCTCTCTAATAATTTAAATAATAGTATCATAACAATGAGGTGATTTTTCTCAGTCCTTCCAATTGAAATACTTTATTTTATTCTAATCTATTTTATATAAGGTAAGAAAACTTGTCTTTCATTAAAAAAAATAGACAAACATGGGAAACATATGCTTATTACAAGTAAAGTTCCAAATACCTAAAATGAAATTTCTGTCTTCCCCACCACATTTCTCACACACTCACTACTGGTGTTGCATGTTGGAGAACGGAGAAATAGCTACTTGGAAGTGCTGCAATAAGAAAAGGAAATTCCTGGTAGAAGGTACTGTAGGAGACAAGGCTCATTATTCCTTCAGAGATTACTTGAACATGGTTGTTATGTGAAGAAAGAAATTTTAAAAAAGTATGAAAGAAAGAAGTCCAAAAACTAGGTGCTTTTTCTTTTGCTAAAATTGGTTGGTAGGAAGGAAAAAAATAAAGAAAGAAGGCCAGATGAAGAAGATAGTAACAAAGAGACATAATTAAGATACTGAAGAGAACTGTGTAAGAGACATCTAAAAAAAAACAGTCAGAAAGAAAACTTCTGAAGTAATCCAAGAAAGTTGACTGCTTGGCAATAGTTCTTGAAGGAACATTTAATTTAAAACAACTTTGAAAGAGTTCTCATTTAACTCCCAATTTACTCCCAAGGAGCTAAGTGGTGCATTGTTACAATAACATATTTATGGTCCAACACTAAAACAGTACTAATAATTATTCTTTAAGATATCACCGTTCTATAGGAGCACTTAATTACATTGCAGTAAGGAATCAGCATATTATTTTCCCTGCAAGACATAGCTCTTTATTTGTCCTTCTTTGTTTTCTTCTTTTCTGAAAGTTCTGTCATCTAGGGCTTTGGGATATCAGGACTGTTTACTTTAATTCCAGAATCTTTTATTAATAGTTGTGCTAGATTTTCTTATTAGATGGAGACTCTTGAGAGGACTACTATACTAAGATGAATTAACATCTAGATTAACTCCTAATAATTTTAAGAAGTCTCTTCCTGTTCTATTGGAATTTATAGGTAAATATATGGAAATGCCTATGAGGTTTTATATTTCTAAAATTAAGCCAGAGAAACATTTAGAATAGTACAGAGAAGTGTGTTGTGTGAGAAGCCACTCACCTTCATATGGAAAAAAAATGAAAATCAACAAGTCTGAAGGGAATTAAAGAAAAAGCTGTAAAGGTATTAAATAAGATGAAGGCTAAAAATATATGTATATTTTATATCTAGAATTTTCAGGCTTATAATTGTTTTAGAATACTAACCATATGGGTCAGCAGGCAACATAAATGTATGTTAGAGGTTATTCATTCCATTGAATTGAAAACATAATGTATTGTGGCTTTTTATTAACATTAAACAAGGTAGGAAATGAAATGTCATTAAGATTAATGTTGAATTATGAGCTGTGAAACCTCTGTAGATATGCTAAATGATCTTGGGCATGTAAATACTGCCCAAAGATCTAGCACCAATTTAAAAAGAAATGTGTTTCCAAGTTTTCAACCAAAGTTTAAGAAACATGTTTCCACTCCATATGCCTGAGAGATTCAAAGCCAAAAGGGGCAAAAGGGAACTGAACCTCTTCTATTCCTGAATATCACTCTTACCCTGATTAGTTTCTCTTTTTTCAGATGTACTTAGGAAGAAAAAAAAAAAGCAAAATTTGAGGATGAAAAGCAGAGGGTACAAACATCTACCTTTGGGGAAGAGACTCAAGGTACATATCTCAAGTGAAGTGACTCCCTACCCAGTGGTGCAGAGAATCACAGTTCACTGTGTGATTTAAAACGTCCTACTGTCTTCACATTTCTCAGCTGCCTAATATAGGGGGACACTTATTCAATTTGCTGTGGGATTGTTGTTGGTTTGGGTTTCTTTCAACTGTATGCAACACTAGATATTTAACCTTTCCCATATATTAGATGGGAAGCCTGTGTACTACTTTCAACCAAACAGATTCTGTTTTTAAAAATCAAACTCTGAAACTGTGGAGCTTTTAGTATAGATTTAGTACCAAAGGAAAAACAGTTTTGCCTTTAGTAAGAAGTAAAACAACATTGACTAAGGATATTGAGTACTTGTGTTTTGTCAGAAGAAGAGGAGGAAGGGGAAGGGAACTACAAAAATGACAATGGCAGCTTCAATAGAATTGAACTGAATTGGGCATCAAATATTGTTGGATGGTTCCATGAAGCTGGAAGTACATATTGTCAGAAGATGTGAGATAATATTTGATAGACAGAAAAGCTCCTTATATATTGCCAAGTACAGAAATTTCATATTTCCTACACAGAAATGGAGAATACATAAATGTTACATAAAGGGAAACACCTAACCACATGAAATCTGCAGTTTCAGCATAAAGGAAGCAGCTTTTGCTATGTTAGAGGCCTCATCCTAAAACTTTTCAAGTGCATAGATCTCTTAAAAGTATCCCAATAATTATTATTATTTACATTAATAAATGAATGGCTTCTTCTCTAAAGGTGTTTTTCTAAACCCCTCTGGATCCTGCTCCTTGACATCCCTAAATACTGGATGAGATCCTTAGTGACTACTGCTCACTTAAAAGCTGTCTAAAAATATGTAGGGAAAAAATGTTAAGAACAAGACGATAAAACATACATAGCACAGTAATGTCTTTTTGGTTTATACTCTAAATGGTCCGATGTTTCACAATTGCTGTCAATGAAGAACAAGAATAAAGGTGATTAAAAAGTAATGGTTTTGATATAATACTACAGAGAAAAATCTATTGTTGTGATTGGCTATTATCATCTATTTCCCAGGTGAGTGATTGCCAAGATGAGCAGGAAACTTCATCACATTTTCCAACCACTAATAGGCTACTGCAAACAAGTGTCATAAAGACACAATTATGTAGAAAGTGACCAAAGAATTAAAAAATGTATTATGGCTGTAACTTCACCATCGTCTCCAATAAACCTTGCTATTTCTGAAGTGTGTCTGCATTTCACTTTAATCTAGCAGCCACTTGTAACCAGGAATCATTTCTATATGAGCTGTCCAATGGGAATGTAAAGCTGTAATTATAATGCATAAAGATATCCATTGAACACTTTATAATGACAAGATGTATTCATTATATTACAGACAAGCCTAAATGCCCTGCATCAGATATTTCTAGCAGTCCAGTATCTCACATATGCTTACTCACATAAATATACTCCCTTAATTGAAATATATTTGTGCCATACTGATAAAATCCAATGAAAGATAAACAAATATTTCGTTTTGGGGGACTTTTAAATTGTACTATCTATTAAGTAGGCATCAAATAAGTTTCTTTTTGGAAGACAAGGCATGTAAATTTGGAAGTTTTGTACACTTTACATTAATATTTTTTGAATAATCCTAAAGCATAACAAGTGTTTAGAAATTGTCTTTTATTGACTTCAACTTGAATAACAAGAGCTTTTTTCTATGCACCTACCAACTTCTATACAAAGCCTTTTCCAGCTTGAGATTATGATTAATGATAACATAAGCATCATAGGTATTTTCTGATGAAAAGAACATAACATGAAAAAGAGGTGCATTCAAAACTGTAGACAAAAAAATTACAAATGCAAGCAAACACCATGAACGTGTCTTAGCAGTCAAAGTAGAGCTAGAGAAATATAAAGAAAAATAAATCAGACCATTACTCTAAGATGTGATAAAAGAACCTAAAAGTTGTGGTGAATGATACAGTTATGTGTAGAGATAGGTAATGTATGAGATGCACGTAGAGCTGAGATAGTTGAGAAAAACTGCTAGATGGTACTAAAATAATAGACAAATATTTCAATTTATTTTTATGCAACTTAGAAAGCAAACACATGCAACAGACTTGAAAGAACTAGAGAGGATATGTGAAGTACCAAGAGATACATTTTTCTTCTAAAGAGATTCATTATGTTTATAATTTTCTTGGAAAAATGTGTTTCAGTGACTGTGTCAGTGCAAAATGAGAAGTGCAATACAATGCAGAGACTCTCAAGGATCTCACCAACCAGGAGGAAAGCTTGTCTTTCTTTCTGCATAAATGCCTGGTTGAATGTCTGTAAGACAGATTTCCCACAATGTGAAAATTATTGTCTCTAAATAGGGAAGAGTTTCTTTCTAATTTTCAAGACTTGATACTTAATGTACAACTTGATGAACTTTTTACAATGCATTATTCTCTTTTTTTTTTCCCCAATAAGGAAAACTTCAAATTTTGATAAATAATTTTTAGGGATTTTTCTAGCTAGACTTTTTGCCCTGGAAGTTTCCGCTGACTGAAAGTAATAATCACAACATGGCTGAAACCAAGAGTGATTCTGAAAAATCTGTTCTAGTCATGTCGGAGCAGGAGAATGCAAATCTACTCTCTATGTGAGAATTTTATCCAACTGTGCAGACACAGTTATATGCACACAGGTTATAAATAATATGTGAGGTCCAGTCAAGTCCCAAAGCACTTAATCTTTTCTTCTTTTGCAGCAGCCAACATTAGAGAAGACCCAGTCTTCTGTCACCATAGGATAAAGCTTTCTACCTCATTAAACCCTATTTGGCAAAGCTGCTAGTGAAGCAATAGTAGCTGGAATAATTTCTGATATATCTCCACCTTTTTTCGATATCATTAGGAGACCTTTATTTATCTCAGAAATACGTAATGTTTTGGTGCTCAAATTATACTTAGAACTTATACTTAATTATACTTAGATTCTGCTCTTTTATGAATAAAGTGGAACAAGATGAATGCACCAGATAAACTCAGAAAGAAGTCATTCACTAAAGTTCCAGAATTCAATAAAAACTTCAACACTACACTTTGGGACTAAGATTAGGTCAATTATCCAAAATATGTGGTATACATAAGTGAAATAGCTCTACATTTTTCCTCCTTTGTTTTTGTTTTGGGAAAGAAGGTAGGTGGAGAACAGTTGGAGCTCACAGAACATATGTTGTTTCTTGCTGTGCAATACAGCAGGAAAAATTAATTAAGAAAATTTTTAAAAATGTTATCAGCATCATCGAAAGCTTTGCTCTTCAGCTTTTTTATGTTATACTATCATGTTACACTGGGAAACAAACATTAACATATCCTATTCAGGCTACTAGAAACCCTCTCTCACTTGGCTATAAAAAGGGCAAATGTGGTCATCCTACCACCTTTAGGCTGATCCTTGACCAAAGTTCTGACCTGGGCAATGAGAGACTTGCAGCCAAAGCAACTGAACAGATCGAGTCATGGCATTTTCAGAAATGCTTTGTAGAGTATGTTGCCCACAAACTGCGAGCCATACTGCTGGCTGCAGATCAGGTAGTTTCTGGTCTGCCTGTGAGATTAGCTCTGGGGTAGGCAAGGAAGGACCTGAGGGGCTAATGGGGTCCACCCCACACTCCTGGCCTATCCTTTCTATACTGAGTTTGCCTGAGCTTTTCAGTGTGCTAAAAATCTGCCTCACCTTTTTTTCTGGCATCTTAGTTTTTTCAGCACCTCTCCTATGAAGACAGGTTTAGAGAGTTTGGGGTTTTCAGCCTGGAGAAGACTCCAAGGAAACTGTTAGCAGCCTTCCAGTAACTAAAGGGAGCTTATAAAAAAGAGGAAGGGTGACATTTTACATGGGCCAGTAGTGACAGGACAAAGGGAAATGGTTTTAAACTAAAAGAGGGAACATTTGGATTAGAAGTTAGGAAGAAATTCTTTACCCAGAGGGTGGTGAGGCACTAGAACCAGTTTCCCAGAGAAGTTGTGGAAGTATCCCTGGAAGTATCCCCAAGGGTGAGGGTGAGGGCAAGGGCAACCTGATCTAGTGGGTGATATCCCTGCCCATTGTGGGGTGGTTAGAACTAGATGACCTTTAAAGTCCCTTCCTACCCAAACCATTCTATGATTCAAAAGTTGTCACATCAGGTGTGCTGCTACAAGCAGTCTGTGCAGCTGTGCATGGTTAAAAATAGCCCCTAAAGCCTGGATTTTTCAGTCTGGTGTCATACGATAAAGTTATACGAGTGTCAGATTTTGCTAGTCCTCCCACTGTCCCAGTCTGCTACTTTTAATTTCCTAGAGATAGTTTAGGTCACCTATTTCACAGTCCAGTTTCAAAGATCTGATGTTCCGCATAGTTCAGGGCAAGCTCTGAGCTTCAGCAATAAACTGAGCTTACAAAAAGGATCAAGGAAGGACTGGAATGGCTTACACTAGCCCTGTGTTAAAAGTAATGTAATGTTAAATACTTCTGTTCATTCAGGCTCTTTTTCTATATCAGTTTAAACTAATATAAATAATGGAGAATTTAAGTAGTTAAGGATCTGCCTTTCCTTCTACCAGTTTCATTTTAGAGTAGTCACTGCTGATTAGGGGTGAAATTAAATAATAAGAATATAGTATCTAAAACTTGTAAACGAAGTTTTCCTATGCTTGCTTCTTGGAGTTTTCAGGCACTGTAAGCTTTGGATGGATGGTGGGATGAAGACTTTAGCATCTATATTATGAGCATAAGGTCCTTGAGGGCTCCTCAAGTGCTTCAGTCTCTCTGCATCTCATTTAATAGGAAATATGCTTTTTCTTGACAACACCTATGTGAAGGAAAGAGGGAGTAATAATTATTCTTGGTCAAACATTTGATGTGAGAACAGCATTCTTCAAAAGTACACTAATTCATGGAAGTCCAAGTGTCTTGTGGAAATTAATTTTAATGGAAAATTTTAATAAACTCTTGATAATTTTATTAGATAGCATTGAAAAACTTCATTCTAACAAGGTCGAGGTAATTTTCTCTTTTGCATTTTTATCTTAATGTATGTTGTGTATAATGAAATGAAGATAAATAAAAGCTGAAGTGTTGCAGTCAAAAGGAAGTGCTACATTGCATCAAAGAAGTGCTTTAACCTTATCAAAGTGGAGCACAAACATAAAACTCTTTGAGACATCTGAAAAAATGTAAAAGTAAATTTCTTGATCAGAAAACATTTACTTTAATTCCTACTTTTATTTCCACTCAATTGAAACAAAATGTCAGAATACTGTAGTTTCTCCCTGACCACAAATTCTGCTGTTATTTTAATTAGGCATGATAAGATGCAGAGAGGGTTCTTCACAGACAAAGACTGCAATGATACAGCAGGTGTGGTTTCTGTTGATTTATTATGGATGGGTAGACAAGTTGCATCTTCAAAACTGGTGGCATAGCAGTTTGCCTTCTGGACATATAATAAATATTGCTTTTCTGATTCTTTCTTTACGTGGTTCCATGATTTGAGGTATCCTCTATCACAGCCTGTTGCAACCAGTTACAGAAAAGTATTCACTAAGGAGAAAAGGAGCACAGATAGAGACACTTCTGCAGGAGAAGAGATCCGTTTGGTAAAGACTCATCAGTTGAAGACGAGCCAGCTGAGGAGAGGGACACTGACTAAAATCATGGATGACACAGAGAAGGTATTAGAAAATATTGGTAGATATTCCTCACAGTAGAAAAATAGGCAATTGAGTCAGAATTTTTCATACACAGCAAATTTAATTTAGGAGTTCATTGCCATTCAATGCTTTATGTAACACAAGAGTAAATCATTTCATAAACTACTAGAAAATGTCCCTTGTGGAGGAAATGTCTTTCAAGAGCTACTAATCACACCCAGGCAAGTACAAAAGTACATACTCTGTCTCAGCCAGGTAAGCTGATAACTGAAAGCTGAGAGCAAATATTTTGTGAAATGTTGTTCTGCTTTAGCTTAGTCTTACTTTCTTTTCATAAGCACCTGCCTGAAGATTGTGCAAGCTTTTGGTTGCTCAGTGGGGTTCTTTTAATACGTGTCGGGAATAAAGGTCTTCAATAGAGAAAATAAATTTTCAGTGTTCCTATGGTCACTGGACAGCCTTCACATATTTCAGAACCTTTCTGGAAAACATGAATGGCTGATGATACTTTGGAAAACAAAAGGCTATCAGCTTGACTGTGTGCACCAATGATGAAACAGGAATGTCAACTTTTATGTGAAGAAAATGTTCCCTTCTTTTTGCTTCCTTGTTCCTAGCTAAATGGCTGATTTTCTTTATGCATTAAAGCAACCACTGACACCTCTTGTGAAAGTATGCTGTTAAATGCCTGAAATTATTGGATACTGGGATGGGAAACTATCTTTGTAGAAGCCACAAGTCTAGACCTATGTCTGCCAAAATTAAAATAACAAAATCTTTTAGCAGAGACTTTTGTTGATAATTGTAGAGAAATTAGACATTTCCATTTCAGTGGGCAGTTCACTTAAATTGCAAAAATGCCCTTTTTCCTCAGGTTAAAGCAGGTACAATGTAAAGTTAGGGGAAAAAATCCCCTTGAATGCATCATGCTGAGTGAATTATCATCATTCTTGTAACACTGCTGCAAGTGTATAATCACTGCCACGCTTCTCTGAAAATTGAACTCCTTGTACTGTCTTCTGCCCCCCTAGTAATGATGTCTTCCTTCTCCTTTTCAAATCTGAAAATGTGAGTTCTCTAGTGGCTATGTGTACCATCTGCATTTTTGTAAAGCTAAACTCAAGACCTTCTGCCTTCTCTATTTTCTCTCTTTGTACAGGGGACTGTATTTTAAAGCTACTGACAGGGCATTTTAGTTTGTAGGAACAACGGCTACAGACAGTGTGGCAGATGGCCCCACCATTGGTGCGAAAACATCTTCAAAAGAGAGGAAAGTATTCCCTGGTTGAGAAACCCTGGAACCAATCCTGCTCAGAAAAATTATTGTGTACCTCTGGAAAACAATGAAGCTGGCTCTACTCATTGCTTCTTTGGGAAGGCTATTCTATAATCAAGCTTGTTTTAAGGTACAGGAAAGACTTCTAATTTTCAGCCTAGTTTTATTGAAGTAATAACCATTTCTTTTTGAAATAAGAAGCAGTTGTACTTTCACAGAGGGCAAAATGGCAGTGCCAACAATTTCACTGGGGTGCTATGTTTTTATGGTAAGAGATTATTATAAAATCTTGTATACACAGCTTTTCTGTTTCCTTTCTGGTTTTCTATTTTTTAGCTTGTTTTGTTCCAAGTTCTTTATATATCTATATTTTATATATATGTGTATATATATATAATTTTTCTTTTGCTATTCATTGGAAATCCAGGAATAACCTATTATATTATGACCTTTCTGTAGCATTTTCCATTGGGACATTAATGGTAGGTTATTTATCATTTTTCTGGGAAGGAATAGATTTCCTGTCTCTTCTCTTGGGGAAACCTTATTTTCACTTGTTTCATTGATTAAATGTGCTCATTATTTAGTCTCAAGTGTATGCCTGGGGTGTAACCCCAGTAATGCTTAAGTTTTCTTAGCAAATCAACACTACAGAAAATGTTTATGATACTTAAATGTCTCACACTTCATTTATTTTTCTGCCCTCTCTTGATTAACTTCCAGCTCACTTTTTCTTTTCTCTGTTTGTTTTTATATCCAGTGGTGACATCTCAGTTGTAGCTTTCACGATTAATTGTCACTGTTGTGTTTTCATTATCATAAACACTGAGGACAGAGAAGCCTTGTAATGAATAATTTCCTAAGGGTTACTTTTACATGTTACTTGTCTTTCCATCTTGAGCTTTGCAGGTTTTACAAAGAAACTCTTTAAAATCTTACACAGTGAAAAAAAATCCTTCACACTCTTCCCATATTCCTATCACATACACATTAATACACAATATGCATAGAGTATTATTCTGGTATTCAGATCCACTGTTTCCAAGTACATAATGATTTAACTACTGTGCAAAATTCCTTAAAATAGCTGGATTTCATCCATTCCCTTGAGCCAACCTACATTTTCAGTCATATAAATTGTTTGTTTGATTTAATTATGCAATTGTTTTAAATAATTAATTGAATAATATAATTATTATCCATCCTGTGGTATAGTACTATGCCTTCTGAGTTCCCAGTTATCCTCCTGGTTATGTATTTATTGTGGGCAGTAGTGGATTAGCTATAAAGATCTCTGCTGGAAATGACTTTATAAAGACAAATCTTCATTTATTTCCTGTCTCTTTTTCAAGTGCTTTCCACCTCAGATTGACATTCAGTATTCATCTTTCAGCATGTAGGCTCCCATATGTACACTGCAAGCTTTCCATCCCAGTGGCAATAATTGTAAAGACAAATAACACATCCTGGAACTGAGTTTGCCTATGGAACCCATAATTATCTGCACTATTTAATTTTTAGCTCCTGCATTCATTGTGTTTTGGACCCCTCCACGTATTTCACTACAGGATTAATATACTATGGATGTGACAAGTCTGCAAGGCTCTTGGGTATCAGCTCATGCATTCCACTTGGTGTTGAGGGCAGAAATCAACCCCTGAACCCCTCCGATTCAGCATTATAGATAAAGCACACCTGACCATAGGCGTATGCAATGATATTTTCAAGGATTCTAAAAGAACAACAAACCAAGAAACAGTGTTAGAAGGTAACACAGTAAAACAAAGGTAACAAGATAGTTTTTCATTGTAATTTTTCAGCTGAAACTAAAGCTACAGATTCTTTATTGTTTCATAAAATGTTAAGAGGTTTTGAAAGACTGAGACTGTAAGAATTGTAATAAGCTACTAAATATTGTTCCAGGAAAACAGAACAAAAATTTTCTATTCTCCCTTTTCCAAATGAAAAGAATAAAGAGAAATTAATTTGACAGGGAAAATGTAAAACTAATAAATATACAGCTAAATAATGGAATTGATTGGCGCACCATGGCACTCTGATCACTATCTTTATTTGTGATAGAAAAATGGGTAATAATGTGTAGGGAAAAAAATCTTTTCTTTTTAGTTGTTCATTCATTAATTCATGAAAATTTTGGATGTCAGGTTAGGAGGGACCAGAGTAGGTCACCTAGTCCAATCCCCCTGCTCAAGCAGGGTCATCCTTGCATGAGTGGCACAGGATTGTGTCCAGATGGTTCTTGAATGTGAGGGAGAGTCCACAAACTCTCTGGACAATCTGTTCCAGGTCGGGTGGAACTTTCTGTGCATCACTTTCTGCCCGTTGCCTCTTGTCCTATTGCTTGGCACCACCCATTCATCATTCACTGAAGGTAAGAGACATAATTGGCTATGCTGATTAATGAAATGGTTTATCTAAGGAAATAGATATGAAAGGCTTTATAATCAATTTACTTTGGATGTAGAAAAAGGGCAGATAAAACCAGGATAGAGAAAAGCTACGTTAGACATACCACTGATTTTTCTACACATCTTCTGTAGTCCTCCCTTTAGTCACCCTATTTGTTTGGTTGGGCATTTCACTAGTATTCTGAACAAAGATTGAAAACTACTGAAAATATTGGTATCAAATTATTATATTCTGTAGTGACTGTTGAAGCAGAGGGAGAGGAAATTTTCGCAAGACTCATTATTTTTTAATTTTAACACTCTTTGCAAAAACAGAAGAACTTTTATTGTTTCCAGAATGCATGGGCCTTTCAAAAGTATAGTTTTCATATTTTTACGTGAGGACATTTATTAAAAAAAAAAGAAAAAGAAAAAAAGAAAATTCTTCTCTTCCTTCTAGAGAGAGCCCCCCCTGGATATCCCACTGAAACAGAACACACTGAGAAAGGAGAAATATGTGGATTCAGACAAGGTTTAAAACAGGAAAACCATTAAAGCAAATTATATTTTTCATGTAACAAAATTTCCTATATTGAATACCAGTTGTGTGAGGACTCACAGCACTGTGTTATCCTGAAAGAGTTGTTCAGTTTGGAAACATAAACAACAAAATTAAATGTTGGATGGCACAAGGCATTTTTTAGGAATTACTTTTAAGCCAAAGGAAGTGAAAGGGAATCATGTGCTGTGTATATAAAAAGAATTTCTGAATTTTTCAGGGGTCTGGATAGTTCCTTTTCTTTAGTTTGTACAATTTCATTGTTCTACTTGCAGCTTTGAACACAGTAGTTATATGCAGCCCTTATCTAGGACAGCAATTAAAACACCTCTCCTCATCATGTAATTATATCTCTGGAGATAATTATGAATTCCATATTTATATTTTTAACCTTGAATATAATCTCCTGGTTCATGTGTCTAAGTTTGCATAAAGTTCAACCTGAAATAATTGTATCCTTGGAAGTGAGTAGCAGGAGTGATATTGCCTGAATAAAATGTTCATAATATCTTAGACAAAGTGAGTAAAGAAAAAAGAGTAGTACAAAACGCAAAATTACTCTTCTATCTACTGATACTTTTGTAATCTAAGGAACAAAAAACCTAGAGACATAAGTAGTTAAGATATTCTTCTTCTTTTATACAAAATTGATTTATTTGAGGGAGATCATTAAAGGGATAGAACACACCAGAGGATTTGTTTTATTGATTCCAATTCACAATATATAAGCCACTGCAGTTTGAAATGACAACTTGAACTTCTAAAGTGCAGAGGTCATATTATATAAGAACTGTATTCTAGCACAGAAATTACTTCCATAATGAGACCTAATAAAGACAGTGTTCTATAGTTTATTTATGTAACTTACTATTGGCCGTAGAGATCATTTAGTGCATGGGTTGAAAATGTAGGAACCCAGAGTGCAGAGAGTATTTCTCTGCCTGTTTTGAAGGGTTCTACTTCCCTGGACAACACTGGTTTTGACCTTCATCCTTGGAGAAAATTGCTTACCCTCTGGGAAGAATTAGAATCTACACTGGTGTGAACTAGGTGATAGAATATTATGTAAGATTGTCACAGGGTGAAAAATTTAGAAGACTTGGGTTTGTTAATATAGTAAATAGATAACCAGGAAGGGAGTACAAAGAAGATGTAGGAAAAGAGTGGAGGTTATGGCTGGCCAGAAGCAAGATGAATGTAGGACTCAAACATTCGTTGTTTTAAAAGCAAAAATTGTGTACATTTTAACAACATATGGCACCTTGCCTATTAAACTATGTTTAAAAGAGTTAATAAAATGCTATAAATAGACAAAGTGGGAATTATTTGTAATTTTTTTCCAGGCTTTTAAAATGTTTTTTAAAAATTCCTGTAAAAGTCCTTTTCAGAGAAATACAGTAACCTCCAGATGACATTTAGTATAGTGATTAGCAGCCAAAGCCACTACTAAACCATGTCCCCAAGTGCCACATCCTCACATATTTTAAATACCTCCAGGGATGGTGACTCAGCCACTTCCCTGGGCAGTCCATTCCAATACCTGATCACCCTTTCAGTGAAGAAATTTTTCTTAATAGCTAATCTAAACCTCCCATGGTGCAAATTGAGGTCAATTCCTCTGGATATTTAGCAGAATGCCTGACCGCCCCCCCCCCGGCTACAACCTTGTTTGAGGTAGTTGCAGAGAGCAGTAAGTTCTCCTGGAGGTTCCTTTTCTGCAGACTAAACACCCCCAGCCCTCTCAGCCACTTCTCATCATTTTATGAACTGCCCATGGCCTGGGGCAGCAGTGATTTAAACTATTGTAGGCTCTAACGAGGTTATTTTTATCTATTTGCTAATGAAAGCTGAAATTTTTAAATTTTTCAGAGGAGTAAGTAAACTGAAATCCATTGGTACTTCCAATAACACTGGAAGCATCTCTGTCAAAATGCAGCTCTAGATCTTTTGACACCTCCTGAGTACCAGCATCAGACAGCGGACAAGAAGTGGGAACGATATAGAATAAGAATTCAAAGTATTAAATGTTGTAACCCGCAGAACAGAGCTGTCCAAATTTTCCCAGAAAGAAGAATGTTTTACTTAAATATACATTCATGCAATAGCTAGGGGTTTTCCTGAATGGTACCAGGAAATGGGACCAGATTTTTTTCCTTTTCCTTTGTGGATACAGGAACATGGTGCTTATAAGGAGTAAATATTACTTATTAAGAGGCGTTAAAATATTTCCCTTATTTAAAGCATAAAACAGAACAATTTTGATAGTCAGTTTCAAGAGATTTCTGTTTGAACCTGCTCATTTTGGTATCTGATAGCATCTGCCAGGCAGTTAGCTTCTATAGCTAACAGCAATTAGAAGTCTTCATTTTACGTATCCTTGTTAACTAGAAGATGTGGTCAGATAAATTTCTGATGAATACCTAGATAGGCTGATTATGGCAATGTATACCCCTCAGTGAAGTAGCTACCATTAGTTACTGGTGATGATCAGTATCACACCACAGAGGATGTTGGATGGATGTGAATGAGTAACTCTGGCACCCTCAGGGATGAAGTGCAGTAGCTGACTGTGTGCAGTGAGACAAGAAAAAGATATCGCTAGAGAACAAATCGTCTCCCAAAGCAGCATATATCCCAGAGCAATACAATATTTTCCCTCTCCTTCACTGGTCTTGATTTAAGCTTCTTATAAAATGTCAGAATTTGCAGATCTATTTTAATAAAAACTCTATTAAAACTCAAATGAGTATTAGCAAATGATTTTTGCTGTGATTCAAATAATTTTAAAATTAGATACAGGTACCTAACTGAGTAACATACATTATGAGAGTCTGTGAGTCTGTATAATTTATAGTGTGAAAGAGTTTTTACTGTAATATTTAATGAAAGATATCTGAAAAGTTTGTAAGAAACTTTTCCTAGGGATATTATGCATTCATCTTTGCACCTTCTTCTCTTTAAATTAACTAAAACATCCAAGACTATTTTGACACCATCAGGTCTGAAAGTAAAAGCACTTCCTTTTGTTACAGAAAAGGAGAAAAATATAATCAATGTGATAAAAGGAACTGTCACATCTTATTTCTTTAAAAATGCAAGGATAATAGCTCCTAGCTGTCATGTTTGCCAAGGTTCTGTCAACCCGTAAAATAGGAGGAAATCAGAGTCTGGCCCAAACTGTGAATCAAACTTCTGGACTATGGGATCAGTGTCTCCAGAAAAGTGCTCTGGCACATTTTTAAGGACCTTGTCTGAGCATGCCAGACTCACTTTCCAGTATTCTCAGATTTTCTTTCTCTGGGAGATGTCTAACAACTTTTAGTTTTCATTACATGTTTCTGCGGGGTTTTTTTAATTTTAATTTTTCTTTTTATGACTGTTCCCAGTCAAAATCTGTGAGTAGATATCCCCTTAAGTGGAGCATGAACAATAGGCTCAATAGGTGGTTGGCTCCCTCTCCTTCCTAAAATGGTCATTCAGCCCTGCTCTGGAAAGTAGCTATCAACATACTATGGATTGTTTTCAAATTATAATAACCTCTGCTTCTGATCTTATTCCTATTTCTTTTAAAAAGTGTATTCATTTTAGTGAGGTTTCCCAAATGTTTGTACTAAGATAGCAGTGAGACCGAGTTTCTCCTTGTTAATCTCTCTAGTGAGGCAAAAATGCAGTGGGATTACAAGGATCAATACCCTGTTGCTCTAAATGGATCTAATTTTTTCATTCTTTTCATTCATTGTCAAAAGCCCAATCATTTACTCAGCTCCATTTTCAACAGTAGCATAAGTTTGTGCAAATGTTTAATATATAGCAGTTTCATTTCATTTTAACTTGTACATGTTCCATGCCCTCAATTAATGATCACGTGCTGTTAGGAATTTTAGATTGAGACAAACAACTTGCAGCTTCCCAATCTAAATAGGTAATATTACCTCTTTGACAACTGGTTTATTATTCTGGCACTTCACTGACTCCTGAATACATTAGGTTTGCCCTTAAAAAGGAACAGAAAACTCTTTATTTCACAGTTTCTAACTCTGAATCTAGCATACAAATTTTACATGACAACTCCTCATGGGCCAATTAATTTTTCCAAGCTATTTACTTGGATGAATATTTACCAAGTTGGCAGAAGAAACATTTAATGTGGATGGGTTTGAACACAATATCAGCTTTTGCAGATTGTTTTACTTAAAGCACTGTTAAATTCAAATGTCCTCTTCTTAGACTTGTGCACAAGCTCTCTCAAAATCCAGGTAGCAACTATTAACCAAAAGCTGTTCAGTTTTTCAAAAAGTGGAGCACTGTATTTAGGTGCAAGTGTACCTTTAAGAACCAGGTCCAGAGTTGGGCTAAAGCTGAGCTTTTCTAAACTTGAACGTCTTTGAGGGTAATTAAAGTGCTAATGCAAAAAGGTGTGATCCAAAAAACATTCATCTGACTGCTGCTAGAGTCAGCTGCAAATGGGAAAATGCCTTTCGTGGTCTGTCACACTTAGGGGGCAAATCCCACTGTCAAGTCTGCCCATTTGAGACAATTTTACCATTCATGAAATGCTTCAGAAGAGGATGAGGAAGCTGCAGTGCATGATGCTGCATTGAAGAGGGACAATCACTGAACCCCTTGTTTTGCTGTCAGCTGAGTTCAGTGTCCTGCTTTAGATGCTTTGTCCTATCCTGAATGTAAAACTCAGAGCCTACTTGTTTTGGGAGGTAGGACACTTAATTGGGAGCTGGAAGATCTGTGTTTTGGTTTCACTGAAATGTATTTCTAAATGACTGTCTAAAGCTGGTAAGTCAAGGTAAAATGCACAAACACTTCTTGGAGAGCCCGGACCGAGTACCAAATCTCCCATTAGCACACCTTAACCAGCAGATGTGCGGTAATCATGCTCTTGATAATTTTCTTTCTCTGGCTATAAATCAACTAGGCCACTTTTCTGCACCACAGCCCAACAGCTGGACTGGAAGGTGCAGTAATGCATCTGAACCATTCCTGATCCCTTCCCTGCACAGCAGTGCTTAAGGGACTTGCTGGGTGCATGGGAAAACACACAAGCATTGCTTCATTCATAAGCTGAGACTGGCCCTGGCTCTCCAATTGCTCAAACGTTTCTCTCAACCATGATTAAAAGGGAAGAATGTTTTCTCACTCAGCCAGGGAGCAAGCAGTTCTACAAGTATCCGAAATCTATTCCATTTCTTTCCTGAGGGACAACTTCAACTCTCTGCTTTTGCTCAGTATTTCCTGCTGGCTAGCTCCAGCCAGCCTCCTTGCCTGTGCATATGCTGGTTTAAGGTGCTGCTCAGTATGGTGGTTAGTTCTGAATTTCATATCCAGGTATTTTTATCTACACACTGTATCTGCCAGGCACGGTGTGTTAATGCCTCTGTCAAGATTTGGATTCTACTCTTTAGCAAGTGCAGTGAGACTTATAAAAAAAAAATCTAAGAAACTTTAATTCTAATTTTGGCTCTGACTACAGCTGTTAGCCAGGGATGTAAATTTGAGTCTCTCCTTTCCCATAACTCTTTTTTTTTTTGATTAACATTAATGGAAACTTAGATAACCTTGAAACAGAAATTATTTTCTCCAAACAAATTCCAACAGCCACAACCCTTCAGTCTCTTTGGTAGCACTCAACCCTCCAGGTGAGGTGCAAAGATTATAGAGCTACTCTGGTGTCAAAGAAGTAAAACATTTGATAGTGCAGTTGCTGCACTATTTGCCATCACTTTCTAATTTTGCTCACACTGGGTGCTGTGGAGGATTCATTTTCTCCACTGTTAGAAAAACATGAGGATGGCTTACATAGGTACCTACCTGTATCTTTGGAGTCTTTCCAGTAGTAGAAATGGAAAAAATATCCTTGGGTAGAAAATGAAGCAGAGATGCTAAGAAATTTGTTTCAAGTTTTAGTTACGTTAAGCTCACTCTGGAAACTGGAATGATCTTTTTGCTTTTCTACAAGTTAATTGGGGACATTTCTTGAAGAAATTTACTTTATCCATCAAGATGTTGTTGTAGTCTGATGGTAAGTGGTAAAAAATGAAAAGAAAGTCATTGCCTAAGTGATTTAATAAGAAATTATATGATTATTTGAATAAATTGATATTCATAAAAGTGTTGAATTATTCAGTGAACAGCTTTTTACAACTCTAAAGTTTCTTGCAGATCATAAAGAACTATATAATTAGATAGCAAATAATAGTAATAATGGAATACAATACAACAAATATTCTAAATGAGACTGACATAAGAACAGCAAAATTAACTGAATAAGATATATTTAATCAGATTTTATCCGTTGTCTATATTATTCAATTATTTGTACCATAATTTCTATATTATTAAATGATTTTATAAGTCAATTTTTCTCTAGATAAATTGAGAATAAAATAGAAGCCCATGCTTCTGCTTCCATTACAGATGTGGCATAAAGCTAATTGAAGCTTTCACCAATAAGCAATGACAGTTATAACCCAAGCACAAAGGTGATGGTACTTCCACAGCCCTCATTTCAGGAAAGGGTTCTGTGGGCCTAAACATGGAACATATTCAAAGGATAATAAAGACTTCAGTACTAAGGAATTGCTCATGAGTGCAAAACCTTCCCTTTAGGTTGTACGGGCACAGAATGACACATTATTTCTAATGACATGCCTCTGAATTTTCAATAGCTGTAGATAATGCTGAGAACGACCTCAGTTAATTACCCTAGCTAGGTGTCCACAATGTTACAATGTTGAAACAGATAATCATTACTAGGATATGTTTGTCCAGAGGGGTGAGTCAGCTGGATATGGGCCAGCTGAAATTTTGGCAAAGCCAGCTACATTAGCAAATCCTCTTTGTTTAAAGGCTGATGTTTTATACATTCCAAAATACTTACTGGCCTGCCATGAAATTTGGTGACTTTGAGAGGACCAATCACCTGGAAGGTTTCCAGCTCAGATTCTGATATTGTATAAATAGGGCTTCCCTGAGATAAGTCACTCTGTTTAAATTTCATACCATGATAGATACTGCAACCTTTGCACGAGAACATGAAAAGTGTGAATCAAATCAATATTTGTACTTTAAGAGCTGTTGTAAGGGTTGTAATTCTGCTGATATCTGAGTTTTGCTTTCCATCTTGTAAAAGATATTGCCTCCAAAAATCCTTCCTGGTGTAGATTAGCACACGTGGTACATATTTTCAGGCACTGGCACACCAGATAGAAGATGAGAACATCTATCACGAGAAAAGAAGTAAACTGTTGTTTCAAGGCTGGTATTTATTATCTGGGATTAACAATCAGAATGAAGAACTGTGTCTCGAGGGCAGGGTAGTATGGGATTATGGGATACCAGGGTTTGGGCTGAGCAGGCAGGCACAAAGCTGGAGATGCCTGGCTACAGCAGGCATCAAGAGCTGCTTGTTGTGAAAGAAGGGAATGAACAGAAAGGTTATGAAGCTATATAACCAGGAAAATGCCCACCCAGACATCACCATTTGTCTGGCCACAGCACCATGCCCAGTGAAACAATATCAAAACTAGAATTTAGAAAGTAAATAATGAGAAAGTAGAAATGTCTCTTTACTATTTCTTCTTCTTTTTCTTTTTGGAAAGTAAGGAGTATTTAAAAAAAAAAAAAGGAACCTAGAAATTAAATGCCAAAAACTTTGTTTATATTAATGTAGAATTGCAGAGTGCAGCAGAGTTCAGACCTCTGAAAGCTGTGAAACGTATGCCTTCTCTGATCTATGCTGTAAAACACCAATAGCATAGACTCAATCCTTTTGTCTTCAAACAGGTTTTAACTGCAGTACCTACACCTTTGTCAGTCCATCAGTGACAACGCTTGTTCCACCAGATGCACACCAAACTAGATAAACCTCCTTCCCTTCCTCTTACAAACACACAACCACACTTACTACCGTGTTTTCAAATATCATGACCACAGTCATCTCAACTCAAACTGCTGAAAGTCTCACTGCCAGTCCCTTTGTTAGCACAATCCATAGGACACAGCACTGAAACCTGGAACATCAAAACTCTTGCATCATGAGTAATTCTTTCTTTGTTACCCATCTGGAGGTCTGACAGAAAACATCAGCCTTTTCATAAGCAGGCACAGTCCCTCCCTTAGGCTATAATTTAAAAGCAGCTCCAAGACACCCTTCAATCCGCCTTATCAATTAACACAGAAAATAGGGTGGTGGCTGTATTTTAATCCTTACAAAGAAATCTGGAGTTTTAATTTTTTTTTAAATAAAACAGATATTTGGGGTCTTTTTGAAGAAATTAACTCCACTGTGGAATAACAAGACCCATATTGGAATTACTCCAATTATGTAAAAATTGACTGTGATGATTTTTTTAAACAAGAAGTTGGTTTACTTTATCTATTTTCCTTCTGTACTGCACTGTTTCTTCACAAACGCTCCACTTCATTTCCAGAAAAGTACATGGAAAACAGTTTTCAGAGTAACATCTCTGAGGAATCATTGAAATCAAGCCCCAGCTTTGCACTTAGAAGCCTCTATACTTGTGTTTATATAAAAGCAGCACCTCAGTTATTGAATGAACATGTCTGGGGCTAAAGATATGAACTGCAGCAACCTGTGCCGCAGCCATCTGTCTGAATTAAAGTGCAGCCTTGCTCCCTGCACATTGGGGACAAGAGGGGAAATGCAGGTTTATGGAAAAGTGACCTTGCTTATTGAGTAAAGGAACAGGAATAACTTAACATGGCCACTATTGGTCAAGCAGCATTGTTCAAATTTCCAAACCCATCAATCTGCAGGATATTATGGTTTCGATATGCTATTTGGTCAATAAATGTGAGGAAAAAGAGAATCTTCGCTATTGACTAGATTATTTGTTGTGATCCATTTACTTGCATCTATTAGTCAGTGACTGAAAAGCAGCTGTCTTGATGTTGATGTAATGTATGTTCATAACTATTTGGCGTAGGTACCTTTAGACCTGACCAGATGAGCTCTTTCCTAAATTAAAGTAAAACAGAGAAATAAACAAGATTAAACTAAATGTCAATAAGAAGCAGTTCATAAATAATCTAATATGTCAAATAAAATACAGGAAATGAAGAAGATGGCAGAAAATTAATAGATGTGCTAAAAGCAACCTCATATTACCCATTGCTGAAAAATTTACACTCATACAGTTGCTATAAATTTGTGACAAAACACAGGAATAGAAACAAATGGGAGGCAAGCCAGCAAAGTCAGTTCTGAAATGCTTGTGATATTGGAAAATTTCTACTAACCAGAGTGCTGTGATAAGTGCAAAATATTCTAGTGAATTCTACAGAAGCATTAAGTCATGAATACAAGTGTTATTTATACAGGTATCAATTTATGATAAAAGAAACTTTACTCTTTTTTAGAAGTTCCATTTTGTGCAGTTAATTTAAAGGCTTTTTTTGCTTAGATCTCAATGAAATCAGGATTCTTTTTCCATAGGAATTTAGGGGTTTCTGTCTGTCATATATGGAAACACTTTTGTGTGATTCTTATTTTTGTCAATGAATGAGTGTCGACATGTGTCATTCTTCACAGTTAAAACGCAGGCTGTTGTGTCCCTGTTACACTAACATTGGGAGAACAGGCTTTCCAAATGTTTTACTTTGACCTGTCAATCATCTTCTTCACTAAATGCAAAAGACAACTGCCCGTGTCTGTTGACTGTGCTCAGGGATACGTTCCTCTATTCTTCTAGTACATGGAAAGTGACAATTCTGCTCATCTTCAAGCATTGAATTTGTCAGAAATTAGTCTGACAGCCTCAGAAGAAGCTCTGAGTGGGATTCAACCCACCAAAGAAAAAATCTCCAATGCAGATGTCTGAATCTAGGTGACTCATTTTATGTTCCTTTTATAATCAGGGAAAAGAAAAAAGCGGTGATTCATCTGACATATTTCAGATATCAGCTTCATGCTGTAATCAGTCACATCATGCAAGTGCTTATGTCTCTTTATAGAATATAAAGGGATTTAGGTGACATGCCCAGAAATAAACATGTACAATGAGTCTTACCTTAAGTTTCTTGATTCAAGTTGGAAGACTTCTCCTGGTAGGGCACTCAGCAATCACAGCGCCCGGTGGACCTGAGGGAACATATCAGAACAAAACACAAAACACGAAGGGGGTTTTAAGCCAGAATGTCTTCTTTTGCCTAATCACTGGGTACTCCGTATGGTCCTTCGCGGTGCCATATTGTGGGATAACATGCTCATGCATTCATCAGATCTCTAAGTGTTATGTTCTGGTCCAGCAGTCTCTGACACAGATGGTTTAGGAGGATTCCAGTTCCAGCTTAGATCATTACTCCAGCCCTAAAATTCCTATTGATGAGCTGGAACATCTCAGTAAAAAATCAGGCCAGATTATCACATGGCACCTGCTAGTTTAAAATCTGGGAATCTGTGTAGAAAGGAAAGGCATAAGGTCACCATATAGTAGAAGTTATTCTCCTTTGTGACACTGACTTCTCCCAAATCCTCCCCTGTGCATCGTTCTATGTAGCTGTTTATATGGGGTTTGGAGGGTGGTTTATCCACATATGGATATACACATACAGGAGAGGGTGTTAATGTACCCTGAACTAGCAGCTGTAGGTGTGAAAAAAAGCCAGAGGCTTTCTTGGCTTTGTCATGGATTTCTCAGGCATGCCAGAGAAGAGGTGTACTCTCAACTTGCTAGACTGCAGTGAAATATGAGCTGCTGTGTCTTCTCTGCTCCTGACAAAAATTATGGAGTTTCCTGGGTCTGCATTTCTCCGCCTGTAGAACAGTTAAAATCTGTCAGCCTTAAAGCATTTTTGTCAGTGTTGTTTTATGTTTATAAAATGCTTGAAGATATCTGGAAATAAGAAAATTATAAAAAAAAATACAGAGGGGTTTTTTCCTATTTTTTTCTTCCTAGCTATATTAAAATAGAGCTACACATGGAGCTACTACACGTGTAAGATTTACAAAACCACCAAACACAATAAATTTGCTACTTTACATCAAATGCTTTGAAATCAGAGAAAGAATGTGTAATAACAGCTTTAAAATGAACTATCTGCTAGAGTAGTTCAGCTGTACAGTCTGTTTAGTCTGAATTCCACATCTGTGTGAACATACTTTAACCATTTTAATCACAATCAATTGCTGACTGAGAGTGTGTATGTCCTCATAAATTTGCCAGTCTCTCTCTTTCATGAGGAATGTGTGACACTAATGCTTTAAGGTACTTCTTGTAAAAGCTGTACAAGAAGGGGATCAAAATAAGAAACCTCTGCTGATTTAAATGTCACATTCTTGGCACAGGTTAAATACCCATAAAAATTTACAGTCAAGATTAAAAGATGAGACTTCAGATAGTACTCAAGAAAATGACCTTTTGGTACTTAAATATGAGAACTATCTTAGAAATGGGATAATACCAGCTTTAGGAGGACTGGATTTTCTGACTTGATAAATGAAGCCTTTTATTCTGCATGATCTTTTATTTTTTTGTCCTCATTTTTACCTCCATTTGACACTGTTCAGCAAATTGAAGTGAAAAAAAACCCAGCATACTTTAAAAATATTTTGGAATATCACATAAATAGAATGCAGGTGGAACAGATGTATTTCAGTTATATTGTGAGCCATACCAATAAAATTTAGGCAAATCCAAGGGATATTTATTGGACTGTGAGAATCTGCAGACTGTCAGCAATTAAAACCCTGGAACTAGAATTTACAGACCATCTTCTCAACAGCACTGCACAGCAACTACACAGTGGTATATAGAGATAAAAGGGACGCATAAAGTAGTTTTTTATTTTACTAAATCTGGGTGGGTAAGAAAGTGCATTCAGTACAAAGAAATGAAAGGCTAACTGCTTCGCCTTTGAACCTCTCTGAAAACAACTTGGATGGGAAGTTGATACACTCTTACATTTGTAAGAATTAAATATACAGAAATATTTCTAACATTAGAAAACCTATTGATTTTAACATGCAAAGGTGAGCTTATCTGTATTTTGAACAGAGATACCGTTCTTAAAGATATTCCCCTCATTATCTTCTGCACTCTAATTTTATAAGCAAAAAGTGCATCTTTGTTCAGTGAGCTGATGATCAACAGAAACACTAATTATCATCATATATTAAAAATTATAGTGTAGGAAGTTGGGATGATAAAACTTTCTGGAATCAAGTTCTAGCTACTTACTTGGCTCATTTATAATTGTATATCTTTCACAGATTTCTAGAATAAGAAAAAATTAATTTTTTTCCTGATTAAAAAAACTGGAAAAGTGACAACATTTTTACTAACTTGTTCCAGCTTTTAAATAAATGTTGTAATTTTTGACTTTTTTATTGTTTTCATGGCATCTCTTTATGAAATTATTTTTTTTAAATATTAACAGCAGCTATCCTGGTTATAATCAGATTAAAGCCTCACTCCACATCCTAGATCTTAACTGCAGCAGCTTCTATTTTTGGTATTCTTTGGAAAAGGAGATCTGAGGGAGGATCACTACTGACTGACAGTAGTTCCCCACTGCTGCAGGTAGCATGGATGTGGACTGAGTGCAACAGGTGGTCCTAGGGAACCTTGGGAGCTAACAGTGACTTCTGGAGCTACCTTGCTGGCTTGCTGCCTCCTCCAGCCAGGCTGTAGTGTAAGCAGCAGACTGCAAGCCAGTACAGAATGCTGCAGTTGCAGGATATAGTTCCAGCATATAAGCCATATTTCATCTGCTTAAGTGCCATATGCAACTCCATAGCCACAAATTGGCTATTTTGCCTTAGACACAGAAGTCAACCGTAACTAAACACACACAGTTTCCAAGAGTAAAACTTAGCCCAATGCAACTATCAAAAGTATTTGAATCTCTTTGATCCAAGGCTGACATTTTGACATTGTAACAATGTGAAGCACACCTTCAAAGACCTTCATCCATAATATAAGCAAATCAACCTCCAGTCTTCTCTGTAGTGGTCTTTTACATCTGTGCAGTGCCTGAAGAACTACCTCTCTGTATATAAATAGCATGGAAGTGTGTTCAGTAGACTAGATATTCTTCTTAACTGTGGCAAGCCAAACCATCACTCCAGGTCATATATCTTTTTGTATGAAATAAAATCAATTTGTTTCTCTCTCAGAATAAACATTGTTATGATACCTTATACTCTGGGCAATAGGACAGAAATTGCATCATATCCAACAGCTTTCTTCTAGATCATTCAAGAGGCTGGCAATAGATACTTGGCACTTAATTTCCACCTCCAAAAATACTATGTCCAAGATGCTCAGCCTTGAAAATGGAAGGCTTTGGGGTGACCTAACTGCAGCCTTCCAGTACCTGGAGAAAACTTAGAGGAAAGGTGGAGCAAGACTATTTACAAGAGCATGTAGTGACAGGACAAGGGGGAATGGATTCAAACTGAAAGGCAGTAGGTTTAGATCAGATATTAGGAAAAAATTCTTTAAGGGTGGTGAGGCACTGGAACAGGTTGCCTAGGAAAGTGGTGCATGCTCCATCTTTGGAGGTGTTCAAGGTCAGGCTGGATGGGGCTTTGAGCAAACTGGTCAACTGGAAGGTGTCCCTGCCCAAGGCAGGGAAGGTGGAACTACATCTAGATCTTTTAGGCCCCCTTCCGACCCAAACCACTCTATGATTCTATGATCCTATGGGTATCTTGAATCTGGACTTTAATGACAGTAATAAGGGTAATGCTTCAGTGTTCCTCTGTAAATATTGTTTTATTTTGAGAGGAAAGCTGTTATGTTTGTCAAAATTATTAGTTATTCAGTGAATATTGTCTGAGAATTACAAAATATAGGGAAGAAGGCAAAAGGAAATTTTGAGACAGACGTTTCTAACCTTCATGCTGCATTATTGATACCTTATTTTATCGGTATTGATAAATTATTTCAGTGAGTTGATTGTTCAGGTCATCATCTTTATAATGCAGTGGCAGAGTGAAGGAGTTTTAAAGTGTTTATAAACCAAAAAAAGGTGTAATGAACTTCAAATAAGCAGGCATGATGAGTGTGACTCATTTACAGTCAGTGACAAGATATAGGGACATTTAAGGAGTAATTAATTTTATCCTAAGCTGAACACCTAAAATAGTCCAGATAAACTGTTTTCTAAATGTACCCACCACTCTCCATTGCCTGCAGTTGAGAATTTGATGACTAATTCTGGTTTAGTGTCAACTGTGTAGGTGTTCAAAGCTACATAAGTCTGATCCCTTTGACTCGACTCTCTGTAAAGCAGCATGTTACAGCTGGCATGGATATGCCAGGCTTAGGTGTTGATTAGAACAGGCTACTGACTCTCACTTCAGCAGTTGCAACTCTACAGAAGGAAGGGGTTTTGGTAAACTTTGACATATGTAAAAGCTAATGGGGTTACTAAAGCTATATTTTACTTGTCTTTCCTTTACTGGTTTTCCTAATCCTCATCCATAAGACTCCACAACACAGTACCAAGATACGTTCATGAATTTGGGTTTTTTTGTTTTGACTGAGAAGTTTTATTTTGGAAGAAAATCTACTTGCTAATCTGAATGGGTAGCAATTTAAATATGTATTTAATTGCTTAAAACCCTTCATGACTTAGGTCATTGTACTGTCAGCTGAGACAATGTAGGCAATGGAACAATTGCTAGTAGTCACTCTCTTGGAGGACAAAGGGCTTGCAGAATTAGACCTAGATTTCAGGGACTAATTAAACTTATCTTTTGTCTTGAGCCCAATATAAAAATGTTGTTCTCTTAATTTATTTCACTTATCTTCAAGAAGCAAAATGCTGGTTCCTGACACAAGGCTGCATAGAGGTGCCAAATGAATGGAAAAACTGTCTTATTACAATGACTAATGCTGAAACGTTGAGTCTCTTTTCACTGGTATATGTCAGTAGACTGTACTCAGAGGAATGATGGTGCTGTACCATGGATGCAAGTGGTGATGTTTTGGGACACAGGATACCAAGGAGGAAAAGGCAGGCATTCAATAGACCCCACCGACTTGTGTAGCTGAACCAACACCAAAGGGAAGAGGAGATTTATTTTTTTTATGAGAAATAATTTGTTTCCCTTTCTCTTAATACTGGATATTCAATATCAGGCTTCAGCTCAGTTGCTGAAAGAAAGCTCAGAATCAAGGCAGGATGGGCCTGCAGAAAGCTAAATAAATTAACCAGGAATAAATTAAACAGCTCCTATTTATGTCAGAAGTCGGACAAATTTCTTGGCATCTAGAAAAATTCACTGCTAGCCAAGGCAGAACAGAACAGGAGGAGGAACAGAAACTCTATTACCAGTCTTAACTATGAGCCAAAGATGAAAGGGAATTCTCTATATATTTCTGAATGTAGAAGCTTTTCCTGTTTATACTTGGGTTTGTTTCCTCACTAAATGCAGGACAGGGTTGCTACCTTGACATCCTCTTGTCCTGCTGTGTAGAGGTACTCCTCTCATGACTAGTTACAGTCCCACTAAAAAGAGGTTGCTCTGTCAGGTGGAAAGCCCAAATACATCTCCCAAACAGACAACAGGGAGATAACATTACACCAAAAGACACATTTAGAAGCCATACTCTGCATATCACAAATGAGGCACAGGCCCTGTGAAATGTAAGGGGGACAAAATCAAAATAGAGCAGAGCTGGCTCCAGGTGGTTTGAGCTTTGTGCATACTCTTTTAATCGAGACACTCTGGGACATTATGCACAGAATGTTTGATGGACGGGTAATACTCCTGGGAGCTGTAAGGCTAAATTCTTCACTAATCCACTCAGAAACAACATCCACATTGAACAGTACTGTGAAAGTCAAAAGCTCGGTCAGTTAACACAATCTTTGAAGATTTAATGAGAAATTTCCATCTATATTTTGAGGGATATAACAGCACATCTGAAGAAGAAAAACCCAGGTAAGAAAAATTTGACACCTGGTCAAATATTGTATAACAGGAACTGTTTTACAGATTTCACTAGTACTCCAAGTGATCATTTATATAGGATAAAATTATTGCTCTTTCAGACTTCCCCAAAACAACTTATCCTTCTTTGAAAAAATGCATTCTTCCTAGAAGGGCATAGTGTATGTAATACGCTGAGCTCAGTTCCTGTGGTAATGCATGAAATTCTATAAACGAAGAACAAGTTTAAGGGCCAGCACTATACTGTATGTTTAAAATTAAGATTCTCAGATGAGCTGTATATACAATAGGAGAGTAAATACAATATTTTCAATCATCCCAAGCATTCACTTCTTCTCTTTTTCTCTTCAAGTACAGTAAATGGCACATACAGAATTTGTTACAATCTATCAGCTTTTTAAGAAAAGTTCCATCCAGCTATCAAGAGAGAACTTTTAAAAGTCTTCATTCATTTGCTTGTCACCAAAACTAGAGTACCCTCTTGAAATTTACTGGTGCTGTAAAGTCAAGAGCCATCATAGAGGCAAAGGAGAATTCAGCTGTAATACAAGATGTGACTGTCAACAGACTTCACTAACAGTATTGTCCTAAAATCCAGCAGTGTGAAGCCTTGCTCTTATGGAATGAACAGATTCCTGCTTCAGATTCAGAGTTCTTCAGCATAAAAATAACCCAAAATACTGAAAATTTAGGGATTTAATTTTACCAAAGAAAATTATGAGCTATGTTACAAATTAACTGAAGGAAAAAATAAAAATCTCAAATCAATAGAAAAAAGTAGGCAAAGCTGTGATTTTTTATTAGGCTGTTCTGAGTTCTACCTGAAATCCTTAGAGTGACATTTTTTTTCCTTCTTCATTTTTTATTTTTGAACTGGACCTTTCTGTTCATACACACCTTAAAAAAGTAGCCTACCCCAAAGATTCAGCAGCCCAAAATAAGAATCAATAAACTCACTTTCAGTTCAGTGATATGGGTAGAAAAATATTCTGCCTTCATATCTAAGACATGCCTATAAAATATCACTACCCAGTATCTTAGACAGACTAAAAAAAATCTATTATAGGAAAATTACTTTTAAATTATATTTATTTTAAACAAGTTATTTTTCTTATATATATTTTTTAATATATTATACATATATATTTATATTCTCATATAAAAGAGTGTAGAAATGTTCTGATGTTAAAGAAATAATAAGCAGGGGATTATGGAAAACATTGTGTGAGTTTGCCTAGAATATTGATCATGTGGCCAATGCAGCTATTTTATGGTCTGCAGACTCATTAAACCCGCTTGAGAGCTGCTAGGTACAAAAATATCATTCCTGACTAAGGAGGTCCCCCCACTTTGGCTGGTAGGAGGACATGCAGTGCAGTTCCTGCTGTGTGTTTGCTCTGTCTTCTTACTCTTGCCTAGGCATTTGTTATGGGCTGTTCTCAGACAATAGACTTGAAGGTTAAGTGGTCCTTTGATCAGCCAGAAAGATCCCTCTCTCACAGGGAACATTTCTCACTCCAGGCTCTGTCAAGCACACAGAAGAGTGCTGCACGGATCTTTCCTCCTATCTGCTGCTTTGCAGTGCCTGAGAAGATAAGAACACCACAACTGACTGCTGTCATAATGGTGGTGTCTAAGTAGTTACAGCCAAAAAATTTCATGAGAAAAGGACTGCATTTGCAAAAGAGGTGGTCTAGATAAGTCTAAGAAAAGAGAGAATTTCATCTGGCTACCATGAGGTTCTAGGACTGAAATTCTGAAAAACATAAATACTGTTTTCCTGTTAAAAATAAACTTTCCTTAAGCAATTTCCTGAACTTTAAGTACCTTCAGTAGGAAATAAATATTTTAAAAAAGGCTATTTTTCCCCAAGTAGATTAATTACATATTTACTTAACAAATTAGACAGTCAAGAGCCTTTTTTAGTGATACTGTCACAGGAATTCATCATATTCATTATCATGCAATTAGTCAGTCACAGAACATTATTGGCTGTAAAAGTGTCTATTCAATCTGTGCTGATATTCACACACATTTGTTATGAAGCCAGATTTGAGCAAACAGCCCACCAGTATAATTGAGATATTGCAGGAAAGAAAATAATTCAATGTACTACTCCTGTGAGAGTTTCTGTGATATGAAAAGAGCAATCCCATTCATTATGTGCCATTGGCCATAACTGACAGCAGATTTCTTTCAGTACATTTTTCTGATACCTGATAGCCTTAGGAAGTGCAGTAGGAAGAGCGCTGCCAATAGAGGGAGTTGGTCCTGCGCCTATACTCAACCTTAGGGAGGCCACATCCGGAGTGCTGTGTCCAATTCTGGGCTCCTCAGTACAGGAAAGACAGGAGGTTCCAGGAGTGGGTCCAGCAAAAAGCAGCAAAGATGAAGAAGGGACTGGAGCATCTCTCTTAAGAGGAGAGACTGAGGGAGCTGGACTTGTTCAGCCTTGAAAGGAGATGGCTGAGAGGAGACCTCACCAATGTCTATCAGTATCTGAAGGGAGGGTGTCAGAGGGTGTTTCCAGGCTTTGCTCACTGGTGCCAAGCAATAAGGACAAGAGGCAGCGGGCAGAAACCGATGCACAGAAAGTTCCACCTGAATATGAGGAAGAACTTCTTTACTGTGTGAGTGACAGAGCACTGGAACAGATTGCCCAGAGAGGTTGTGGAGTCTCCTTCACTGGAGATATTCAGGAACTGAATGCAATCCTGAGTCATGTGCTCCTTATGACCCTGCTTGAGCAGGGAGGTTGGACCAGCTGACCCACTGTGGTACCTTCCAACCTGACCCATTCTGTGATGCTGTGATTTTTTTCATGTATCATCCTGAATAAAGCCACAAACTACAATTTAGGACTGGATCCTGAATAAAAACTCTGCCTTTCTTTCCTCATTGAAGGCTCTTTTGAAACTTTGTCTTCTCTTTGCCTTGCCAACACACACCAATCCCCTAGACACCCATACTTATTCATTGCAAAGGGTGAGCTTTAATTGCATCCCATTCTCTTCTGAAACCTCTCTCATATTTCCAGTTTTAGGGCAGAAGTACAGAAGTCATTCACACTTTCTTTTTCATAGTTGGAATACTGACTCCTACAGTTTTTGTTCCAGAAGCACTCTCTTCTCAAAAATCAAAATCAGATGATTTTTGGCAGTTGTACTGAATTGATTACTTGTACTTCAGTCTTAGCATGCCTCTGCTTTCTCTCATAAGGCTGCTCTACTTCATTAGATTTTTAATTATTATTTTTAAATTTATGTGTTTGTATGAATAACAGGAGATGAATGGTTGTGGAAATCTAATTTACATCATGAGTTATTTTTAGTATAGCCAGGATTAGAAAAACAAAAGAGCAAAAAACCTCAACACCTAATTTTCACATTAAAAATTGCTACAAGTTTTGAAAATGACATAGCATAGCAATGATTGCAAGAAAAATTATAAATGACATTAATTTAACCCATCTTCACTTTATAGACTAATTGTGAGGCTTCCTCTCTTCTGCAGTGAACAAAGAAGGCTATAGTTCTATATGATTATTTATTAGTACCTGATCCAAATTGATTTCACATAATCATAGCAGAATAAAAATGAAAATACATGTTTTACAGTGAGCCATACACACACATACACATGCATGCTGCGTTGGGTTGACCCTGAGTTGATGGACAGTCTTTAAGACCAATTACGCTTCTCACAATTTACATATTTAAACCGCACGGAAAGGCGGGACTTCCCCTTTTGGTCGGAGCTCGCCTGCTGGAAGGTGGGGGGGCTCCGAGCCTCCCGGCCCCGCTGGGCCGGGCGGGGCCCACTGCCCCTTTCCCCCTTTCCTATCGCTGCGGCACGGACCCTGGGTCACTGAGGGGGACTGTCCCAGAGCCGCAGGCAGCTAAAACCAGCCATGGACTGCTCACAGCTAAAACCATCCAGCGCGGCTTCTGGGGACAGGCGGGTCCCTCTCCTCTCCATGCGGAGCCGGCGGAGCCAGCGGGAGCCGGCAGAGCCTCCTGTCTGCAGCCAGCACACTCCGTGCTGAACTGAAGAGGACACCACGCAGCCAGCAGCACAGAGGGAGCGAGGCTTTCCCCACCGTAAAGCCCGAACAAGAACACCCTTCAACATGGCGGCGTCAGAGTCAGAGAGAAAGAGAAGTGAGTCACGTGGGACGGAGCTGAGCATGGCGACGGGAGAAAAGAGGGCGGTGCCGCGATTCTGGCGCGCAGCTTAAAAGAAACCTTCTTGCATGCCGTGGTAAGAAACTGTAATACCACAAACTGTTTGTCTCTTTAATCCATTTGAAGAACATGGGGGGGGGGAGAATCAACGTGTGCCTATGAAGTTTGTGAAGAGTGCCTATGCCAGGCTATATAGAAGCAGTGAGAGGCTGTTAGAGACTTGTGGCGAAGAAAAGCCTCTGTGTGCAGGCCAAAATAACTTATCCTTAAAAAGATGAATAACCCCATGTGATGGCCCATGTTCTGTAGTGTGAAAGAACTGTGAAATTTTTCATGGGAGAGATGTTCTACACACAGCAGACTGTTTGTTTCCGGGCGGGTCTGCTATTGGTGGCAGTTTGGGAACCACGTGCAACTGAAGGAAAACCCTTTTTTCCTTAAGCATAAGAGAGAGACTTTTCAAGAACTGCAACACTGACTAACATCCCATGTTCTGTTATCCCTTGTGTGAGCTGGATAAAAGGAGAGAAGTGCTGGAAAGAAGGGGGGGGGGGGGGAATTTACTTTAATTTTGTTTTGTTGTTTTCTCTTTACTTTTAATTCTGTTAGTAATAAAGCTCTTTCATTGTACTGCAACTGTTTAAGGTTTGTGGCCTGCTTTGCTTTTCTCCTAATTCTTATCTCACAGAAGGAAAATAAGTAAATAATGAATATTTTGAATCAAAACCACTACATTTAATTGGTGTTTCTGCCCGGTTTCAAACTCAACCCGCTACACATGCCTAACATTAACAGCAGAAGAAAATTAATATTTCTACTTGGTAGCGTGAGTGCAAGTAGCCTGAAATTTTTCTTTTCCCGTAAGTGAGCTGTCATGCCATTATGCAATACAATATGTTATCATCATCAAATTACTTCCTGTTCTGGTAAATAATTACAAAGCACAGAATGCTTTGCAACAAGACAATGCTTGTCAGTTGATGGGTTGCTTCTTGACACGATCCAGCTGTGTGTTAAACAAATGCAAGCCTGTTAGTAGCAAGGCTTCCCAATCTAGCAGTATCTGTCAATTTCAGTAGCAATTGTTTTTAACTGGCTGTATTTTCTGAGTATCAAATATTAGCAGGGAGAGGGGTAGAGAGGACTTCTGTGCATACTGCACAGGAATCACTGTCTATCACAGTAATTCATTTTCCAGGGATTCTGTATCAAACTGGCCTGCCTGTTCACAAATTATTCGCACATGTTGCAGCATGGCGTTTGGCTAAATCATAACTTAGAAGTATTATTTTTTAAAAAAATTGATATTTTCTTAAAGAGATTCTATTTTCTTGCTTATCTTGTTCCTCATATGCACTGAAAACCCACAGGCCACCAGGGAAGATGAAGGAAAACTGTTCTTGGTTTCAGATATTTGGGACAAACCACTATCTTGGCTTTATCTGATCATCACTTGTGAATTGCCTTCTCCAACAATAGGAGAATGGTTAATGAGAGCCTTTTTTAGAGCCTGCAACTCCTCAGTTTTTACTTTCCAGCTAGGTGCCAAAGGCAGGGACTTAAAAATGCTGAGAAACACAAAACACACTAAGACAGATGGGCTTCAGCACTTAACTCAGAACAGAATAGCTAGTGAGTCTTCTGTTCATACATCCAAGACCCTGTGTTATGGCAGTTCAGACACATAAAATTCCTTCTAATTTCAGGCAGTATCATGGCTCTGTATGCCACTCACTGTGACCTTTTGGAGTTTGCTCAGGTAGCTATGTCTCCTTAGCTGCACAAAAAAGGCAGAACAATAGTGACATGAACTGGATTTAGCTCTTCATTGACCCATATCTGTATTTTCCATGTACTCATTGTTTAATTTTCAAGCTTTAGAAAATTTGTACTAAAAAACTGAATGTCAAAGTACAATTTTACTTTGAAATGCAAAATGAATGGAAGGTTTGGAGGAAGGCTTTATTTTTTTCAATTTAATAAGCATATAATGTAGCAATTTTAGTTTAGACATTTATTTCCTGGAGAAAGATGTCCTGGGAGGAGGAAGGATTTACATGGAAGTGCTGATATGTGTGTACATTTGAACATACAAGGAGCTGTAACAGATTTAATAGAGTGCACAATAGACACTCTTCCCTACAGCTGTATTTGCAAGTCAACCACAATTTCAAAGCTGCAAAAGGAGTTCAGTTTTAAACAATGTTTCTGGGGGGCTGTTATCTTGCCTCTTTAAAAAAAAAAATCACTCTGGCATGAAAGTTGGTATATATAAAGTTTCAACCTGGGACCAATTTTTTAGACAAAGTAATACACCTTCAATTTTTAAAATTAAATTGTACAGGCTGTTAACCTATAATCCTAAGTATAGTTATGACATTTTCTCTACATGTATCAAAGGAGTGTTTAATTACACATGGAAAATGTCGAGCTGGTTAGGATAATGCACATTTCTGACTTTCAAAAGGCTGGGAAAGGGATTTTAGCCAATCAAGTAGTAGAGAAAATTGGTTGTTTAACTGAGAGCCAAGTTAATTATTAAGCCCCAAATCCAAACAAGAGGTTTCTTTTTTTCTAAGTCTGGTCCTAAGTTCACTCTGATAAGATGTGTCTTCTTTCCCAGTAGACATGGTCAGAAGTATTATAAAAAGTACCAGCTGGCTAAAAAAATTATGAATGAGGGACTCCAAATTCTCTATAGTAGTCTTGGATTTGCATTGCAGAAGTAATGAATCTGATGGAATAAACATACATAATATTAAGTTTTAGTCAATAGTGCCTCAAGGACTTGGACTACTTTTCTTCCTTTCCTCCTATTTAGAATTCTCAGGCTCCAGATGCCCTAACCTATTTCACTACAAATGCTTCAAAATCCCAGTTGCAGTCAAGTATTTATTTTACTAGAAACAAAGCTAGACACTTTTTTCCCTCACAGCACTACTGGGATACAATATACCTTTAGTCTTCAAAGGATCAGGAGCTGTAAGATAAGATGTGTTTGAAAAAAATATCATCTTAAGTTCGTGCATTTGAAAATCAATTTATTTATATTTCATCCCATGTTATTTAGTGGAAATTATCTGGTAGAAGAGTAACTCAGATTACCTCAGAGAAAAGATCAAGCATGTATTATGTATCAGGAACCTTGATTGTGCCTCTATTAGAAGACAGTTGGAAGAAAATATTAATTTCCAATACTGTGCATAGGCTGCAGAATGCATTGAATTATTACAATTCACCAATGATAGACACTGTGAAAAGCTCCAAATGAGATTTAAAATTACTTTTCTGAATTAGAAAGCCATCAACTTGAATTTTCAGATGTGTGTGAGCCATTACTGAATGATTCATTAAAGTACAAAGCACAAAAAGCAGCACACTTAGCCACCCCCCTATTAATGTCTATGAAAAAGAAATAGCTTTGTTTTTCCTCCACAATTCCGGCAGAGCCCTCACTGGAGTCGTTAGGAATAAAGGACATCTAGGAACAAGCCTCAGCTCCCTCATTCATTTGCTGAATTCTTTGATTAATACTAGCTAAAACTCTAGACTTTTAGCTAGGAGATGTAACATGCAAACTCATTGATATCAGAGGAAAGACCTAGCAAAGGAAAAAGCAGGTCTGTTCTGACACCACCAGACTGCTGAAACTATTTAGATTGTCATCCTACATATGGATGCTTGGAGAAAAACATTGCCTTTCAGCACAGGCATCTCGGAAGGACGACTGCCCTTAACCTCAAGAATCTGGAGAATAACAGAACCTCATGACCATTGTGTTAGATTCTCAGAAATGGGGCTTACTCCTGTCTGCACCATTTCCGTCACACAAAGCCATTCTGCAGGAAGCAAATGTTGTTCTGAGCCCCACTGAGTCACAGAAGAGATGTCCCAGAGAATCTGCAGGTTCAGCTCCACAGTTAGGAGAACTTCAGAGTTATTCCATCTGCAGCACCATAAGGCTGGATAATCTTCTGGCACACATTGTCTTACAAGCTTGTACTCACATAGTAAAACAGAATATCTGTCCTTAGGGCTGAATTCCATATTTAGAGATTATTTTTTTCTACTTTTACTCAATAGATTTTTATTTCAAGTTTGGCTTTACTGAAATCGAAGTAACTATTTACACTAGAAAGCCTCAGATCTGCCAAGACACTGGGATGTCCTCAGCCATGTACTGTGTGCTATAGTGGGTAGCCCTGTTCAATTCAAAGAAACTACTCACAGTAAATATATCTTAAGTGTGGATATTTATATTGTGATAAAATCAAAGCAGACCTACTCAAGGTATGTAACAGTAGCAGTCTGGCCATAGTAGGCAGTGTTTCATGCCTCTTCTTCTAAACACACAGAATAACAGAAGGGGTCAGGTTCCAAAAGGACCACAGTGGGTCAGCTGGTCCAACCTCCCTGCTCAAGCAGGGTCATAAGGAGCACATGACTCAGGATTGCATTCAGTTCCTGAATATCTCCAGTGAGGGAGACTCCATAACCCCTCTGGGCAATCTGTTCCAGTGCATGCTCACCCCCACAGTAAAGAAGTTCCTTCTCATATTCAGGTGGAACTTTCTGTGCATCGGTTTCTGCCCATTGCCTCTTGTCCTTATTGCTTGGCACCAGTGAGCAAAGCCTGGAAACACCCTCTGACACCCTCCCTTCAGATACTGATAGACATTGGTGAGGTCTCCTCTCAGCCATCTCCTTTCAAGGCTGAACAAGTCCAGCTCCCTCAGTCTCTCCTCTTAAGAGAGATGCTCCAGTCTCCTAATCATCTTTGTCACCCTTCACTGGACCCATTCCAGGAGCTCCATGTCTCTCTGCCCAGAGCTGGACACAGCACTCCAGATGCAACTCACTGGGACTTAGTAGAGGGGCAGGATCACCTCCCTCTACCTGTTGGCAATGCTCTTCTTAATACAGCCCAGGACGCTGTTGGCCTTCTTGGACACAAGGACAAACTCCTGGCTCATGGGCAACTGGTTGCCCAGGAGGACCCCCAGGTCCTTTTCCACAGAGCTGCTTTCCAGCAGGTCAGGCCCCAGCCTGAACTGGTTCATGGGGTTATTCTTCTCAAGGGGAAGGACCCTGCATTTGCCTTTGTTGAATTTCAGAAAGCTCTTCTCTGCCCATCTCTCCAACCTGTCAAGGTCCTTCTGAAGGGCCACACAGCACTCTGGGGTATTGGCCACTCCACCCAACTTTGTGGCATCAGCAAACTTGTTGAGAAGGCATCTCCCCCTTCATCCAAGTAATTAATGGATGTCATTATTTTGTTTTATAAATATGTGTTATCAATTTGAGCTGCCTTCTGTTTCTCCATTTTTAATTCTTATTTCCAATATGGCTAAATCTCTCTTGTAGATCTTGACGATTACTTCCCAGCCTCTCCAGGGAATTCATCATGGCACCAAGTCTGCCAGAGGTCAAGAAGAGCTTGGACAACTCTCAGACACACGGTCTGATTCTTGGGGTGATCTTGTGCAAAGCCAGGAGTTGGACTTCAATAATCCTTGTGGGTCCCTTACAACTCAGGTGAGTCTGTGATTCTATACTTTAATTCCATGGCAATATAAGGCTTGTGCCTTCAAAGTACCCCTTATTTCTGTTACAATTTCTTTTAACTTACCCTTAATGATTAGGCATAGTACTTCTGGGACTTTTTCCTTTTTTTTTCCTAAATAGTTTTCTGAAGTCTACTTTGGACAGTCTTTCATAATTAAGAGTTCTAAGGCAATTTTAGTACCTTTATCAGTTCAGCAGCATTTTGGGTCTTTGGTGCACTAAGACAGTTGACTGTCAGTTTCAGCTGTCACTCCAACAAATATGAGGGAAACAGAAGTTTTTGTTTCCAGATAACCACAGCCACCAAGCTACTGGTTGTCCTGGTTTCAGCTGATTTATTACTCTGTGAGAAACTTCTCATTTAGTTTTATTTGTTTGTGTTTGTTTTTAAAATGGGTTTAGGGATTATGATCTTCTTATAATTAATTTGCTTAGAGAATTACAAAATATCTTTGAATTTTCTGGTGTCACATTGTTCTACCACAATATTTGTACAAGGGACATGAAAGATGACAAGTGCAAATCAAGTCCCCGTTTCCATATGTCAGAGGTTATTCTAAACAAAGCATTTTGTATTTTAATTGCATAAAATTAAGAAAACCTAACTGTATTTCAGGTTGGTTTTTTTTTAATTAAACTGGATTTCCCTAATGAAATAAAACTCTGAAAAAAAAATTGTATCCCCCCTACCTGGACTGTAGTGATAACATATCTGGTACAATTAAAAAGTAAAGAACTCAAGAGAGCCAGATGACAACAACAACAGAAGATTGAGGATCTTGCAAGCATATGACCTTTTTGTAATTTCATAGGTGTCTTATAAATTTACTTTTATATTTGGATATCCTTTACTTCCTTGGGCTGACTCCTTCCATTCGTATTACAATCTTCTATTTTTTTATCCTGACATTGTTGTGAGAGTAGAGGTTCTATCCTTGAAAATAGTAAGCCTATTTTTGTATGTCTTGTAGTATGTTAGACAGGTAGCTTTCCACTTTCTTGGAAAACATTAGAGTCCTTTCTTCAATTTTTGTACACCAGTGTAAAAACCAACAAAAAAGGGATATTTTTTTAGATTCCATACTTCCTCTCTGAGATTCTGTTGACAGCATTGGTAAAGTTCTTTTTGGTTTCTTTGTTTGTTGTTTGGCTTTGCAGTTTTCTGGTTGTTTGGTTTGGGTTTTTTTAATGCTGGCTGGTTAGGCTTGAAAAGTCTAATTAAATAAGATTTAGATAGGTCTAAAGCAGATGATATCGTCTGATGATTGGATTTCTGGCAGGTCCACACAGAGACTGGCAACTGTGAACCACCATGAGGGTCCAGCCCTAGGGAAGAGATGCAGGCTGAATTGTCCCACAGTTGGAAACCTGTAAGTCCAACACATCTGCTCAGGGAAACAGCTGGCATCTTCACCAAGCTGAATCTGTTTCATGAATCTCCTGCAGAAACTAGTCAATTTCACCTTGGCTGGATATTTCTAGCAAATACGGGGACTGAATTTAGAATATGTTTTTCTTCTGGGAACAATGGGATTTAGGCTAATTTTAGCACTGAAAAACCATCCTGAGCTGTGGCACCACCTGGAAAGAAGCCAATGTTAACTTGAACTGGGGGAGCTGGAGATGAAATCACATTGACAGACAGTTTTTCTCTCTTTCAGAGTAATGTTTGCTCTAATAAAATGGCAGGAATTTTGTCATGCATGTTTGGGATCTGCTGCTAAAAATCACAGAACCTGCGGCTTGTGATAAGAATGAAGACAATTCCTAGAAATTAAAAATATCAAGAAAACAATTCCCATGAATGTTATAAAAAACCCAAAACAATTTCCACAATCCTCCCCTCTCCTGTTGTCCATCGTGGCTCTGTTAGATTATCTCCAGCAAAGATAGGGTATGCTAACCACATAAGATCAATGTCATTTTCATCCATCTCCTTCCTTTCGGCTTTATCTTATTCTGAAGCAGGCTTGCCACCAACTTTGAATCCACATTGTTCATAATGGAAAGTGTCCTTTTTTAATGACATAGTCCTTTTTCTGGATATGAGAATAATGGACATGAGAACAACAATCTGAATTATGTTATGTAATGAAAAGCTGCATTTCTTGCTACTAAGTAGGTTTCTTGCTACAAAATTACTTCAGGAGCTTTCAAATGCTTTTTTTCTCTGCAGTGATGTGCTGATAGCATCATCACAAACAAAACACTATAGATTAGTAAGGAAAATAATCTGGTAGAAAGATAGGTAGGAAAAAAAGCTTGAAAAGGTACAAACAGAATTAATGCACTTTTTACTTTCTTAAAGAAGAAACTAATAATGCAGTAGAGCCCCACATAGCCTTCAACTGATCTTTTTTGAACTAAATCAATTAAAAAGATGTGAAAGGAATATTGTAACCGTTTAGAAGAACATTTGAGGAGAGAAAATTAGATTTTCTTGGCATAGAGTTCCCTTGTCAATGTACTATGGAGAGAACAAAGGACCTCAAGAGGTTTGAAAGACTGCATAAAAGTTCCACCTTTGACTTTTAAAAATGAGGTTTTCAAACAGGAGTAGGAATAAATCTTAAATAAATGTTCCCTGGATTTTTTGCTGCTCATTAGTAGTGAAACTAAGAAACTAGTAATAAAGGCCAGATATCAATTTTCAGAGAAAAGAACTTAGATCAGAAGCTGTCAATTCAATTGAACAAATTTCTGGAAATTTCAGAAGAATCAGAAGCATAACATTTTGTCAAGGATCATAAAGGGGAACATCGGACAACATCAGAACATGGATGTCCAGAGTCAGAAATTACAATATATATTTAGGAGAATGTGGATACAAAAATGCTGCTAGCAAGAATTTTTCTTGCTACTTTCTAAGTCCGTGGGATACTCTTCTCTCTCACAGAAGATATTCACAGAGTTTATAAACCATGAACACCTGCGACCTTGCCGAGCTTTGTTTATAGTACAGTAGGAAAATATTTTGATAATGGATGTTTTAGGATTTTAGCCAATCACCCCAGGGGGGTGGCTGATCCTTTGTCCAATTAGACTATGAAGAAAAAAAAGTCTATAAAAGAGTTTGTAGAATAATTAAATAAATCAATCTTGCTGCACAATTCCTGCCTGCTGGATGTCTCTCCTCTTCCATATGGCTGAGGGATGAGGTAATAGGAGAAGACTGGCCAAAATCATCCTGAAACAATGACATGAATATACATACAAGTATATGTAATTGGGCAGCTTCAATAGGAGATCAGACAATAATGCCATAATATTACTGATCTTTTCTTTGAGCACCTGAATGGATTCTTTTCTGAATGCTAGATGATTAACAGCTGCTCTTCAGCCTGGCCCAGAAAAAAAAAAAAAAAAACAAAAAACAAAAAAACAAACAAAAAAGAGATTCTGGAAGGAAGAATTTATATATTAAATTTAAAATTTTAATGAGAATGTAATTGTTAGATTTGCTTTGGAGCTCAATTTCAAGAACTAATTGAAACAACACCTTCAGATTGTGTATAGGTATCCTTCATATGTAATTTTGAACATATAATATATAATTAATTTGACTTTACTGAAAAAGTTTAGGTTAATTCAATAATCTGTTTAATTCTCATTAGAGGATTTTTTTTTATGCAGAGATCTTCTGTCGTGTTGAGAGAAGATTACCTTTCACTTCAATTAACCTCAAAGAGCTAGTTTCTCATTGGAGTTCTCAGTGAGTGAGGATGACTCCTGTCTGACAAACAGATTGACCAAACAAAAAGCCAAAATGAATAAAAGGAACCAAGAATATATCACAGCAAAATACATAAGCTTAAATATGACATTTAAAAACAATTTTTTTTTTTTTAATACCAACTCTCTCATGGATGAATGACTAATTTCAATTTCATATTGTTGGTATTTTTTCTCAAGAACTGGAATTAGTGAAATTCGCTCGTGGCTGTTGCTCTTTTTTTTTTGGCTTCTGGTTTATAGTGTAAGGCTTTATTCTGCAATGCACTTTTTTCATTTGTTATGTTACTGCTTTAGGATTACTTTCATTTTAAACAGATTTGAAAGCACTTCATGTTAAAAGACTATGTTTCCATGTTAACAAACACTATTTCAATTGGCTTTTTACCTTATACATTGCTTTTGCCCCCAGTGTAATACTGAGCAATGTCACTCGGGGAATTTAGGGCACTTGTAAGGATGTCTGAATGCTTGGAAATGCAGCTTGAGTAGCTTAGAAGTTAATTGTGTACAGATTTTACTTCCTAGTACTAACACCTACGGCATTCCTGCACAGAAGTAGCAAAATTTGATGTTCTTAAAGGTCTCTTCCAACCTTGATAATTCTGTGATAAAACTAACATTCTGGAGACATGGAAGGAAAGAAATTTGACAAATTAATCATCAACTTTCACAGTAGCCAAATGGGGACAATATCTATTTCTATGGGAATGGGTGAGATGTTATAATTTATAGCGTAGTCTAGAAATGTGTGTATGTTCCTACAAAAGCCAGTAGCAAGGTTATGATGCTTTGCAATGCTGACTGAAATAATTGTCCTATTAGGACAGTGGTCCATCAGGGTTATGGCATTACACAGGCTTAAAGAGCAGAATAATACAATCACATTGTAAGGGTGCACTCCAGAACTGCCTAGATAACTAATTATAAGAGGTCTAAACATCTTTGGCATTCTGAGGTGTCGCTGCATACTTGATGATGCAATAACTTCCTTTATGGAATTCTGCACTTGCTCTCATTTTTTGCCAGGCTTCTCTTAAGAACACAAAATGATGTCTTCTGAGACTGATTTTTTTTAGAGAAGATGTTCATAAGATTGGTTTGAAATAACCATGTTATCACACCATAACTAGAAATCATAGAAAAGAAAAATTTTTATTAAATTTGGTTTCTTTTGCCACTATTACAAATGAAGTTCTTTAATACCCCGGTATGAATATATTTGTCATTTGACAAGCAGTGATCCTGAATTGGGAAATTATCTTAAAGATTTACAGTCCTATTTCTGGCCTCCCAAGTTCTGCATGGGTTTTAAAATATTTTCTTTAAGTATATGAGTGGATATGTTTTGTTTTCATTAATTGAGTATCAAAAAAGAAGATTGGCTAGAAAATTAAGTAAGCTTAACATTATCATTTTCATAGAAATATTGTTACAGTGAACAGATAATCATGATTACATTCAACATCTTTCAAAACTGGAGGTCTCCTTTCCTGGAAAGGAGATTTCTATAACATCTTCTTGAATCTGATGAAGCACAGACTAGAGGAGTGGACAGTGAGGTGGACAGAAAACTGGCTGAACTGCCGGGCCAGGGGTATGAAAACCAGCTGGCAGCCACTTGCCAGTAGTGCACTCCAATATCAACACTGGGTCCAATAGCTTAAAAATAACACATTCATTAGTGAACAGGACATTGTAAACTTGAAACCTAGACAAAACTGGTAGCAGTGGCTAAAGCACTAGACAGCTGTGCTGCCGTACTAGAACAGGCTGAAGGAATGGATCAACAGGAACATCATGAAGTTCATCAATGGGAAACGCAAAGCCCAGCACCTGGCAAGGAATAACCACAGGTACCAGCCCAAGCTGAGGAATGACCAGCTGAAGAGCAGATTTGCAGAAAATAATCTAGTTGTTCTGGTGGACAAGCTGATCATGAGCCAGCAACCCGCCCTTATGGTGAAGAAGGCCAACAGCCTCCTGCCCTGCGCTGGGAAGAGAGTTCCCAGTAAGTTGACTGAGGGGATCCTTCCACTTTTTTGGCACTGGTGAGGCCACATGTGAACTATTGTGTCCAGTTCTGGTCTCCTTGCTGCAAGAGAGACATGGAATGAGTCAAACAAAAGGCCACTAAGATGTTTAAGGGACTGGAGCATCAGTCTTACAAGAAAAGGCTGAGATATTATGAACTGTTCAGCCTGAAGAGAAGAAAACCTAGACAGATCTCTTTGATGTTTTTAAATAACTGATGAGGGGAAGTAAACAGGGCAGAATCAGACTCTTCTTAGTGGCACCCAATACCAGCACAAGAGGCAGTGGACACAAACTGAAATATACAAAACTACATTTAAACATAAGAATAATGTTTTTTTCATTCTGACAACAGGTTACTGAGAGTCTGTGACATGTCTATGCTTAGAAATACTCAAAACCCAACTGGAAACAGCTCTAAGCAGACTGCTGCGGTTGAAATTCCTTTGATTAGAGTATTGTACTAAATAATCTTCTGAGGTACTACTCAAGTGAAAGACTGGTTCTGATACACTGTATAATTCAGGAGGAACTAGCGAGGTTATTCTTTGAGAAGACTTAAAAAATGGTTTCACACAACTGCATCTTCCATACCTATGGTGCATCATCTCATACTTCCACAGATATTATGGTCAGTTGATATTTTGTACATTTCTCACAAACCGTCACAAACAGTCTGGAGGTCATCTTAGTAGAGAATACAAAACAAGCGAGGGGTGAGAACTACACCACCAAGTATTATGGAAGATGGAAATTTTCCTGCTTGGCAGTGCTTGCAGGTTCCACCATCCATGTGACCTCACAGCTAACACATGTCAAAGACACAGCCTGTAGCATTGCTTTCAATAAATCACTGATTTCTTAAACTGTACATCTTTCCCCATGAAATCCAGAGGGAGCATGGTCTTCCAGCTTTTCCTGCCATAAACTGTGGCCAGCACTTCTGATGAGGTAAATCAGTTTACCACCACTGAATTCAGCAGATCTTTGTTAATTATCAGTATCCAAGGATCTGACTGAGGTCCTACTGCTCCTGTTTTACAGAAATGAATTGCAAGAATTAAAAAAAAAAAAAAAAGCTTGGCAAACTAAATTTATAATGCACTGAATTTTCACATTGTCAGAAATACATAACATCTAAAAAGATACATATTAAAAAGATAGAGGTAATATTCCAGGACCATCCATGTCTTTTTTCTCATATAAGGCACAAATGTGTTCAATTTCGAGCTCAGACACATTCAGACATAGCAGAAGTCTATACTCTCCACTTTTTTCCTGTGACAAACTGTCAGTAGGAAAGCTTACATGACAGAAGCTCAAAAAATGCCAATCAGAATAGAATAAAAGTGACAGTTCGAAAATTACACTGGCACTACCTCTTGCTCAAAGCCAAATGAGTACACTTCACTCATTTTGTCAAAATACAGGTTGCAAATCTGCTGTTTCTCTTCCATCAGTAAGAAATAATTTCTCTCCACCTTTATTCCTCTTGGAAAATACTCAGTGCTCTGTTTTTCTCAGCATCCTGATGCAGGTCTGACCTACAATGAAAACTTTAATAAAACAGCCTCCTAAACACCACTATTTTTATTGACATTTATTTTGCATTTTGCCAAAACGAACTAGTATGAAAGTAGGTCCTTATCCCAGGAAGGTTACGAGAGTTAAGAAAGAGGTTGTACAGCCAGCAGAGCACGTCCCTGTGAGTGAATCACAGAATAAGCTGACTTGGAAGGGACATATCAGGATCATCAACTCCAACTTCCAGCCTCACAGAGCACTATTCCCAAGAGTCGCAGCATGTGCTCGAGAGTATTGTACAAACGCTTTTTGAACTCTCTCAGGCTTGATGCTGTGACCACTTCCCTGGGGAGCCTGTTCCAGTGCCCAACCCCCCTCTGGGTAAAGAATCTTTCCCTAATATCCAACCTAAACCTCCCCTGACACAGTTTCAGGCCATTCCCTCCAGTCCTGTCACTGGTCACTACAGAGAAGAAATCAGTGTAGTCCCCTCCGCCTTCTCTCGTGAAGAAGTTATAGATGCAATGAGTCTCCCTCAGTCTCCTCCAGGCTAAACAAACCAAGTGACCTCAGCTGCTCCTCATGAGGCTTCCACTTATGGCTCTTCACCATCATTGTTGCCCACACTTTGAACACATACAATGATTTTATATCTTTCTTAAATCATGGCACCCAAAGCTGCCCCCAGGCCTTGAAGTGAGACCATCTCAGAGCAGAGTGAGACAATCCCCTCCCTTGCCCAGCTGGCGATGCTGTGCCTGATGCACCCCAGGACAGGGTTGGCCCTCTTGGCTGCCAGGGCACTGCTGGCTCATGTTCAGCTTGCCATAGACCAGGACCCCCAGGTCCCTTTCCATGGCACTACTTTCCAGCCTCTCATTCCCCGGTTTGTCCATACATCCAGGATTTTCCCATCCCAGGTGCAGAATCTGGCAATTTCCCTTGCTGAACTTCACATGGTGGGTATTGCCCAACCCCTAATTTGTGAAGGTCTCTCTGCAGGGCCTCTCTGCCTTCAAGGAAGACAGCAGTTCCTCCCAGTTTTTGTATAATCTGCAAACTTGCTCAGTATCCCTTCCAGTCCTGCTCCCAGGTCATTTATGAAGATGTTGGGGAGCACAAGGCCTAAGATGAAGCACTGCAGAACACCACTAGTGACAGGTCACCAGTCTGATGTTATCTCATTCCCTATAACCTGCAGCATGCCAGTTTAAAATACACAAAAATCCTTATGGAAGTTACATGTTTTGAAAAATACCATGTTGCTGAGAATATACCAGTTAGACAAGATGGCTGAAACTAACTTTTGGCCTTTTAACAGACATGGGATTGCATTCACAATGCGTTGGTGATGAAAAGGGACAAATGAAGAAATGCAATCAGTCACCGGATGTTTGAAAAACTAATCACTGGGAATCTGAGACCTGAGGTGATTATTTTGATGCTTTTGTCTAACAGCATAATATATAGCTGATGTTCTTTCCATTTAGAGGGTGTACTTTCAATGCAAGCCTCCTACAGTGTGTTCTCCTGCAACATTGGGACAGAATAAAACTTTGTCGATACACTATTAATAATGATGTTGTGGTCTGTCTCTCCATTGACAAGTCTTGTGCTAGAATACTCTATGTGGACATATGTAGCTTGCTAGAATAAAAACACCTCAGTGTTAGGATTTCCAAAATTTATCTTCTTTTGCAAGAATTCTAGACTTCCATTTCTAATCCACCTTTATTTGAATTCTTCCAAACAGGGCAAAGAAAATCCTAGACTGGATGCATTGAAATTCTTAAATACTATTAAAACCCAACAGTATTTTTTTTAAGGATTATGATTAGTATTTTCCTTAATCAAATAGTAACTGTCTTTGCAGAAGTGGAAACACAATTCTAAGAGAACACACACACAAGAATAAACATTATATCAGTCTCTCATCCTGCTGTGCCTTAGGATGCTTCTAGGCATCTCTTGATTGAAGAATGTGAGCAACAAAGTCAACAGTACTATCTATTGGAAGTTTTTTATTTTACATTACAGAACTTGGTGTTGTATTCCCAGTAACGGAATCTGGTTACCACCGACTGCAAATGAATATGAAGAGTAACAACTGGGGGATTTGTACCTTTCTTTTCCTTCTGATAATTAATCTAGTGAAATTTACTTGTGTAAAACTGAACTTTTCAGCTGTCAAAGAAGCAGAAAAGGAAAACTTCATGAGATGTCTCACTTGGAATGCTCAATTTCAGATATTTTTTCTTGAAATAATAAATGTGAGGATTATTTTTTATTTCCCCTTGGCTATTGTTATTGGAGGACTGATTTCCCTTTCATATTACTGTCTTTCCCCTGCTCTTACAATCTTCAATGTCAATGAGAAGTATTTTTAATTATATTATGGAAGGAACTGGCACATATGATAATGTAGTTGACTGGCTGAATTGAGTCTCTATTGAAGTTACACACGGAAGAGTCCTATTGTCAAATCTGCTGTGGCTCTCCCTTCATGCCTACCTCCTCTTTCTTGATAATGGTGTCTATATGCAAAGAACTAGAATGGACTATCTCATCAATTTAGATAGGTCATTTTTTTCTCCTCTTTGGATCCTTATAATAGGAAATCATCTTGGTGAATCAAATCAGTTCCTCTGTTCTTTTCTGATAATTAGCTCGTCTGAATTTTCTTCTGAAAATGTCTTCCATAAACCAAGTTCCACCTGCTTACTATGATGCTGGAATATAGTGCTTCTTATGCTAAATTTAATGTCTGCTTTTAGGACATAAATCTTGCATTCTTTGCACAATTAAAGAAAAGATACCATGTTGACTCTGAGTGTGCAGAGAAAACAAAATCCAGTCCCTATTTGGTAGTTCCACTATTTTGTTCCCTTTTTAGCATGAAAAATTCTTGGCCAAATCTTGGAGACCTGAGACTACGCCCAAGGACAGCCTCGTGACTTGCAGTGGGAGTAAACAACATAGAACATGAAGCTATTTATACTCTTTTGTCTTGTTTATCTTTGCTCACCACCACACCCACACCCACCCACCCACACCCACACACACTCCTATTCTCAGACTAGCCCAAGATCAGTCAGGTTGAGTTACTAGTTTACAATGAATAAACTGCAGACCAAAATTCTCTTAAAAACTGAAGCTTTTGACTATGGTTCAAATATCCATTTTATACACCTGGTTTAAGTTTTTTTGTTTGTTTTTTTTTTTGTGTGTAAGTGTGCACTCTTTGATGCTAATAAAACTTTTAAAAATTTACACTTAAGAATAAATATTTTGTTTTATATTGAATTTATACTGTATTTTTCATACAGCATAAAACATATAGTAACCTTTAAGTACATAAAATGCCTGTCTATATTAAATGATAAAATATGTTTTCAGCCTAGAATAAAGCTTCATATCTGTGTTGTAAACCCCTCAAAGATAGAGACTATCACAGAAATGCTGACACAATGTAACAGGATGAGTAAGGTACACAAAACAGTTGAATATTTTAGAAATCTCATCTTTTGGATTCAAGATAGTTTGTCCTAAATTTAGACCCAGCATAAAGGGGCACTGTAGGGAATGATGACAGCATGAAACAAGCATTTTTCTTGCATTTTATCTTGTAAGTTTAATGAGTTAATACAAATATTTACTAGGAATTGGTGATTGCATAATGAAAATATTTTACCGAGTTGTTTGTTATTCTTTCCATGTAGTTCTATTTATTTACTTAATGATATCAGGAAAAATAATAAAAATAATAAAATTGTAAATAATAAACATTAAAAATAAATGTTCATGTATCATACTTCCAAGAAATTTAATGGAATTTTTTCCATAAATATTTCATGTTGGCTCTAGATACATCATAGTTTTATTATTTCAGAATAGGCAGCATTATTTACTCTCATCTGAGTGGAGTTCTTGTTACAGCTGCATAAATGAAGTTACCCTTTGAGCTCTAGAAGCATTGAAGTTTACATCATCTCTTTTAAGGTGCAATGTGAAGTTCTCTATTAGGATTAACATTTTTTTATTTGTTTTTCCACTAGGATTGGACATCAACCATGTGATGTAAACCTTAGCAGTTGTAAGACTCCTAGCAAGCAGAACTACATTACAGGAGGATTTGGGCAAATTTTTCCTGCTGCTGCTTCTGTAATGCACCACAAGCAGTGTGAGGAGTGTTTGGTTTGGCCATCAGCCTGTCTCTTGAAACAGAGCCCAGATGAAAGAGACTTTCACATCTATGCCTTGAAGATGGAGAGTCATTTTGCATATGCTCCTCCTCTGCCTTCTTTTGTCTGTCCTATGTATTTAGATTTAAAACACCCCAGGGAAAAGAATGGCACTGTCTGCCTCTAGAAGCAAAGTTGGGTCCCGAAGCTGGGACTCCCAACTGCAGTTGATTGAATATAAATAAGAGCATAATCAAACATGTCTAATGACCAACTTAGTGTAAAAAAGGAACAGCACTCACTGTGGTGCAAGTATTGCACAAATATGGCATACCAAAACTGATTGATTATTATTTTAGAGCTCAAGTAGGGCTTGCAAACAGCTTTAACCTTCATGATTTTCTCTTCCTTTCTGTTTGAATCATAATGTCACTGAAGTCAAAATCAAAAGCCAAGAATTCAAAGAGGGACAGTGTGCAGCACTGGTGTTTCAGTGCACAGTCATGCTTTTTACAGCAAAATCAAATAGCTGCAAGATTACATTTTACCAAAAGTATGCGTCTATCTAAAAGTAACCCATCTCAGGGCAAACATTTCATGGGTCAGCTAGAAGGATAATTAAGTTGCCCACAAATAGGCACTTAGCACTGTGTTAGATTGATTAGGACATTCCACCCAGACTCACCCGTCGGTCTAAAAGGACACAATCTTCTTGGAGGCCCTTTAGACGTCTTGTCTAGTCCCATATGGCAGCAGGGTCTGATACTGAGGTAAACGATTCCTGTATTGAAATTCTAGCTCTCTAGCAAATATAATGAAGACGGTACTCCCCATTGGTGCACAGACACCTAAAGTAGGACGAATTTATTCTTATTCTATCTACCAGCTCCTAAAATTACTTATCAAAAGAATCAAATCACAGAATTTGCTGCTGCTTTCTGTAGGAAAATCAGACAGCTAATTCATGTGTTTGTGAACTGTATTCTTTGTATTAATCTGCTCAAAAGTGTCTCTGTGTACCTGTGGATGAAATCTGAGGATTATGCCCAATTTAATCAGATGCAGATCTACATAAAAGTTTGAAAAATAGTTTTATAGAGGATTTTGATTTTATCAGCTGACACTGGCTTCATTCAGATTTCCACAAGCAAGCCCCAGTGCATCTGAAGGTTCCCTGGTCTGTATGAGCTTGCCTCATGCTGCAAGTCCATAAGGGCACTAGGGTTCTATGGTTCCTGTGTCATATCTGTCAGCCCTATACAGACATCTCACACCTTTCAGAACTTCACAAATACCATTAGATGCCTGTACATCATCACCTGAATAAAGACACGAGTCTTCAGTGACTCTGAGGAAAGCCTGGACACCTAGCCTACATCTAGAGTCAGATACCTCAATGTGCAATTTCACCCCACCTCTGGTTTTATTCATTGCTCATAAAACCCTGTCCATGTCTCTTCCAGACTGAAACAAAAGAGTCAAAATGCCAGAGGAATACTAAGAGTCCAAGTTCTTTAAGAGTTGTTTTGGTGTGGCTCTTAGAAGGACTGAAACCAAGAAGATAGCTGGAGAAACCGTTTGTATCTATTAGAGATTCTTAGGAAAACAGCTTTTTTAAAGAAAATGGACACCACATAATGACATGTAATTCAAGTCAGACAGAAGAAACAAGAATTTCATTTTCTTTGCACATTACTAAGTTCTTATATTTCCAGGGAGATGCATTGTCCTCTCTGGTTTAACAGGAATTGTTGTCAAAATAGCCTTTCAGCAAACTGTAAGTTCTTCCATAGGCAATTTGAAGTTCTTAAAAATTCCTGTTAGAAATTTTAGTAATTTTTCACCTTGGGTTGAGCAATTTCCTTCAAATGATATTGCACATAAGACAAAAGTCCCATCCATACATTGAGCGGTAGGTGTTTCATATGTGATACATAGAATTGTTCCATATTGTGTCTATTTTCTTATAAAAGTATTAAAAATTATAGCTTTTCATCTGTAGGGCTGAGTAAAAAAAAAATTACACCTTGTTACACCATGATATGAGAATATTTAGTTCCATGCTTTTTAAAAGAATACCAGCTTTCCTTCTCAATTTTTATTAAAATAAAGAAAAAAAAAGCTGAGATTAAATGAATAATTTTATACATCATTACAGATTAAAAGCATGAAAGTCTAGTTTCATCACTGATGTGTTTCTTAGCAGAATTCACTGAGTTTTATTAATGAGACATAATTTTCTGCAATCAGTGGTAAGCGTGAATTCTCACACATTTGCATAAGAAAAATTGTAACCACTTTTTTTCACAGTGAAAAAAAGTATATAAAGAAAAAAATCTCAATACTTGCAAAGGAATAAGCTTATCTGTACTTTGTTATATCAAAGGATTTTTCAAAGTGCCACCACAGTAACATAAGTCTCAAAATCAAAATGCTTATAAGATGATATTAGGAATTTTAGGGCATTTCAACTAAGCACTAAAAGAAATTCCAAAACATCAAAGCAAGAAGCTTTTATAATGTGCTACTGTTTTATATCCTTAGTTGTCTGTATGTGAATATTTTATTCTAACACTTATGAAACATGATCAAAGTTTTAGATAATCCAGACATCACATATGTTCATTCTGTAACTGGATTATATGAAAAATATTATTACAGACAGATCTGCTATCTCAACCATTTTTCACCACAACGGTATCAGAACACAGCTCATTCTCTTTCAAATGAATTTTCACTAGATTTTCTAATAGCTGTGCATTCCTCCTGCCTTTCTAAAACTTTTGAGGATGAATGATCTGGGCAAAACTACAATAGAAATAAAGAACAGGAGTATTTTTGAAAGATAAATGAGTCTTTGCTATCATGGGGAATATTTTATCCAAGAACCATGGATAAAATAGGCTATGAAAGCAGAGGGACATATTCACTTTAGCAAACACTGTAACATCATCGATAATTCGTATTTCTGATGGTTAATTTTACAAGTCCAGAACACACACAGTCTTTGTTGTGCTGCATATACCTGTACTCTTTGAGGCAAATATTGTCTTCATGACTGTTCAACATACAAATTAGTTTAAACACAAATCAAGGCATAAGTAAAATAGAATCCATATTTAGCTCCCAGCAAACTGCTCAGGAACTACCATAGCCCTGCACTGCTAGGAAAATAACACTCTATTTCCAGTGTTAGGTAATGGACCTGTGTCAACTTTTCTAATCATAAGAGAAATTTCTGTTTAGCTATTTCTTTTGTGGACATCATGGCAAAGTTTAATATTTCAAAATTCCACAATCCAGATGTCATTCAAATATCAGGACATCAGATATTTCTGGGGCTGCCCCATCAGCACTGGAAGAAGACAAAAAAAATTTCATGATTCGATAGCCAGTTCTGGTGATAAAACAGTAAATATGCTTACACCACAAAGTAAGAGGCCCCAAGTAATTTGGTTCCTGTAAGGGTTTATAACTGATTTATTCTTGTCTTTTCAATCTTTCAAGTGAAATATCGGCAAGATATTTAAGTCTTTTTGGGAATGACCTTGATGGTTTATTTGCATTGCATAGAAGAGAACATGAGATGAACTTTATGCCTTATTCTTAAGTGTTGTGCCCTGAAAGGAAAAACTGGTAGAAACCTCTATGCAAGAACTTTCAATTAAAAAAACCCAAAAGCAAAAACAAATAGCACCAAAACAAAATAACTACAGAAAAATATTCATGCAATGATTACCTTCTTTTTTAAAAGATAAATATGTCAATTACCATAGTTTTAGTCATAATTCACCTAGCTTCAGGCTTCAAACAATGCTTTTTATTACATTACAGATGGTAACTGTAAGAATATTATTGCTCAGATAAATATCTCTGAACAGCGATCAAGTTGCCTATTAGCCTCCTCTGGAAGAAATGAAATAGTAGACTGAGACTATTGAAATATTCATTGCATTATACATTTCTCAGACCTTCTTGGAAGGTCATCTTTATCTCATCATACTTTTTAAAAATCAGGTGCATAATACCGTAAAAGACACTGAGAGTCCCTGCTAGATATTCACATACTTTTACAGCTAAATATTTTTCATATCCTTTTTTTTTTTTATCTGTGAGTCTAAAAGATTCCACAAAAGAAATAAGAGATGATTCTTCTTAGACATGGTATCACATTGGAAGACAATCTCTGGAGATATTCAAAACCTACCTGGACACAATCCTATACAACCTGCTATAGGTAAATCTGCTTTATGCAGGTGGAGTGCTGCATTCAGCTCTGGGGTCCTCAACACAGGAAGGACCTGTGGAGTGACTTGCTGGAGCCAGTCGGGAGGAGGACCACCAAGATGATTAGAGGGATGGAACACCTCTCCTTTGAGGAAAGGCTTATAGAATTGGGATTGCTCAGCCTGGAAAAGAGAAGCCTTTGGGGACACCTAATTGTGGCCTTCCAACACCCAAAGGGAGCCCACAAGAAAGAGGGAGAGAAACTATTTACAAGAGCATGTAGTGACCGAACAAGGGGGAATGGTTTCAAGCTTAAATAGAGTAGGTTTAGATTAGATATCTTTAAGAAATTCTTCATTGTGAGGTTGGTGAGGCACTAGAACATATTGCCCACACAAGTTGTGGCTGCCCCATTCCTGGAAGTGTTCAAGGTGAGGCTGGGTGGGAGTCTGAACAACCTGGTCTAATGAAAGGTGTCCCTGTCCATGGCAGGGGGATTGGAACTAGGTGATCATTAAGGACCCTTATAACCCAAACCATTCTATGATTAGTCTTAAGATGGTTACATGATATTACAAGTATCACAAACAGATCCAGGTAAGTTTCCAATATGTCTTCCTAATTGCTTTGTTATAGCATGAATGCTTTAATCACAGATATTTCCAGACTGCATCCACAAATGATTTGCAGAGATATATACATTATACCTGTGGGTGGATAAAAAACATGCTGCCCTATGAGAAGATATGTCTAACACAACTAAGATAGAAGACATATTCACAGTGATCAGTTAATGAAAATTCATTCTATTATACTTGTTCCTGTCCATAGGCAAGCTTAGACTTGTTTTTAAAAATGGAATATTCACCAAAAAAAAGCCATTATATACACAGAGATAACATTTAGTCCACAGATTATAGTTGAAAAGCTTGCTGAAATAATTTGTTGTCAAAAAATCAAGCTGCATTCCTAAATTTCATTGAACACAAATCAGATTGTGATGCCTAACAAGAATACAGATGGCCCTGAAGGCAAAGAAAATACAAATGGCTTGAGGCTTTTTTTTTACTTCTTCTATGCCAAATCTTGCACAGCTGAGCTGCCATTCAGGGTCTGGTTCCTAATTTAGATTTTCACACATAGGGGTAATTACCCTGATAAAGGGAGTAATGGTTGTTGTCTACCACTATCATTTACAGTTCATTTGGATCTATCGGGTCCATTGTGCTCTGGGTATGAAGTCAAGTCACACTAGATCAGCTGCTGAAGATTGCCTGTGGTTTCACAAGGAGCAGAGAGGGACTAATTACTTCTGTTCCTTCTGCAGGAGTGCAGCATGTCCAAAGGGTCTCTACAGCTCCATCTGCTTTTTGCAACAACAGGATAACCAAAGGTACTCCTTGGGAAATAAGGGAGATGGCAGAAGTGCTCATCAATCCACTCAATCATTAAAAAGCAGTTCTGGCTAACCAGGGATGTCAAAGCTGCCTGGACATTCACAAGTGTGATGCCTATCTGCTAGAAGGACCAAAAGAAGGATCCACAGAACTACAGGCCTGTCAGTCTGACCACAGTGCCGAAGAAGGTCATGGAGCAGATCATCTTGAGTGCCGTCACATGTAACATACAGGACAACCAGGGAGTAAGGTCCAGCCAGCACGGGTGTACGAAAGGCAGGTCCTGCCTGCCTGCCTGGTCTCCTTCTATGACAAGATGACTCTCAGAATGGATGAGGAAAAGGTGTGGATGTCAATCTGGACTTTTGACACCTTTTCCCACAGCATTGTCCTGAGAAACTTGCTGCTCATGATTTAGACAGGTGCTCCGTTCCCTGGGTAAAAAACTGGCTGGCCAGCTGGGCCTAGAGAGTGGTGGTGAACTGAGATACATCCAGCTGGTGACCCATCACTAGAAGTGTTCCCCAGGGCTCAGCCCTGTTTACCATCTTTACTGATGATCTTGACAAAGTGATCAAGTGCACCTTCACTAATTTCACAGATGACAGTAAGCTGGGTAGGAGTGTTGATCTGATGGAGGGTAGGAGAGGGATCTGGACAGGCTGGATCGATGGGTTGAGGAAACAGCATGCAGTTCAACAAGGCAAAGTGCCAGGTCCTACACTTGTGTCACAAAAACCCCAGGCAGCCCTACAGGCTGGGGGCAGAGTAGCTGGGAAGCTGCCTGGCAAAAAAGGACATGGGATCAACAGCAGCTGAACATAATCCAGCAGTATACCCAGGCAGCCAAGAAGGCCAATGGCATCTGGGATGGTGTCAGCAATAGTGTGGCCAGTAGACAGTAGCAGTGAGTGTTCCCCTGTACTTGGCACTGCTGGCCACACCTTGAATTCCGTGTTCAGTTTTGGGCCCCTCACAACAAAAAAGTCATTGAGGTGCTGGATTGTATCCAGAGAAGGGCAATGAAGCTGATGAAGAGTCTGAAGCAAAAATCTAATGGGGAGCAGCTGAGGGAATTGGGGTTGTTTAGTCTGTAGAAAAGGAGGGTCAAGGAGACCTTATCATTCTCTAGAACTCTCTGAAATTAGGTTTTAGCCAAATGTGTATCAGTTTCTTACCCCAGGTAACAAGCAATAGAGCAAGTGGAAAGGGCATCAGGCCAGAGGAGGTTTAGATTAAATATTAGGAACAACTTCATCTTGAAAAGTTGTCAGGCATTTGAACAGGCTGTCCAGGAAATTGTTCAAGTCACCATCCCTGGAAATATTCAAAAAACATCTAGATGGGCAATTAGGGACATAATTCAGCAGTGAACATGACAGTGCCATGTTTGCAGTTGGACTTTATTACTTTAAAGGTCTTTTCTGACCTAAACTATCCTATGATTCTATGTTATGATACTGGATAGAGTGGAAGACACAGTACAGCTGTGCTTTTGTCATTTCTGCCTCTGGACAAGTCATCCCTACTAAAATATTTTCCACATTGGTATTTAAATACTAACTGACTTCACCAGCATTGTGACATACAGCCAAAATATCATTAATAGATGCTATGTGCACGTAGAAATTATATTTTAAATTATGCTAATGTGTGCATTTTATGGTCTTGTTTTCAAACAAGTTAATAAATTATACAAATCAGAAGATTTCATGTAAAATTCAGTAAGAAAAAAAGATTGCATAAGAATTTGATGTCAAAATTGAAATCGGAGTTGTTATTCTCTCAGAATAAAACAGAGAGCTTGAAAAACTAAAGATTGTAAGGAGTAGCCAATTTAACTGAACTTTTATTGTGTTTTCCCAAACACACACATTTGTTTTCTCCCAAGACAACTTAACAGTCTTTGCCTAAATGTCTCAGCATTCAAAAGTATAAGACTAAGCATAGAAAATATTAGGTTGAACTAGTTTGAAAACAAACCAGTGGGAGGCACCAAGTCAGAATAACAATTTAATAGGGAAATTACAAAAAAAAAAAAAAAAAAAAGGCAGAAAACACTGGTTTAAACTGACAGAGTTAGGGTGCTGGTCAGGGTGGTGGTAGCAGTCTGATAAAATGGTGGCTGCAGTCCTTCTGATGTGGTGCATGTGGTTCTGTTGAAACAGTGATCCTGTAGAAAGGGGCTGCTCTTCCTCAGAGGGTCTCATGGTGGCTGTGTAGCTCCTGTCCTCTGGGAATCCAGTGGAAAGGCTTGTCTGTGGTGTTTGGAATCTCAGATTATATTCAGGATGGAATGCTTGGTTCCTCCCTCTGGGTGGAGCATCTCACAATGGGATGATGAGTCATGAGGCCAAGTGTTGATTAGGCTCATTAACAGAAAATAGTCCGGAGGGAGTTATCTCTGAGTCAGGCGGCAGGACAATGATGGGCCATTAACAGAAAGATAGTCTGGGGGGAGGAGGCAAGGAAACACTGCCCCACCTGATTGTAACAGCTCATGAGGATGGTAATAGAATACACTGCAACCCAGGACAAAGGTAAACAGAGACTGGTGGTTTTTTAGAACAGAAGAACATAGGAAACCAGGTGCTAGCCCTTCCCCAGCTCATAAAACCATGTTAGTTTCAGTTTGTATTGGCTGCTGTGTAGCAATCGTAATAATAGCTGTAATGACATTAATTCTAATGCTCATAGCACCTGGTGTAATAAGATCACAGTACTTTCTATCTCCTTATTAGGTACTTTGATGAATTTCCTAGACCTCAGGCAACACCTGTTAAAATGTGAAGCATTCCATTCATGTAGCTGGTAATTAACATTCTCCATCTTTGTGAGAGGATCAGGGCATACTTTATCTAATACTAATCTTAAAAATCCATCCTAGCATATATGGTTTGTCAAGGGCTTTATCCTAAACCTATGAAGAAGAACCAGTAGAAAGAACAAGAATCACCGGAACCATCCTCTGGCTCAGAATTCAAATTCTACTCTGAAAGGGCACTGCAAGATGTTGCAAAGAGTTCAAAGACCTCTAAGTAAGCCAATTTAAGGTTAATTTGCTGCTGCACAAGTCTCCTCCTGATCAAAAATAATTAAAGGTGGGCTTCAAGCATGAGGTTTAATAACACTTCCACATAATTTAATTAGCATTAACAAGGATAATGGGATATTCGTCATATCAACAGACCTGTCAAATTGCATTCAAATCCTATTAATTCCTGGCCTCAATTACTTCCTCTGGCCATAATTTGCACTGCATGAATACATGCTTTATATGCAAAAGACTGACTGATTTCAAAAGGATAGAGTGAGCTTTCCCTGAATTTTCTCATTTCTAAGATCCAGTATATTTTCTCATCACCTAAATCTGTATTTTCATTCCTTATTAATCTCTCTAACTAACTGCTCCCTTCATCTCATCTGCTTTTTGGATTTGTAATTAGGTGATCACTAATATTGTTCATTCCTCTGCTTAGAAGACCTTTCAATGAATTGATAATTCAATACTTGTCAATTATTTTTAGCTGTCAACAAGTACTTCATAAAATATTTAGAATCTTAGTCACCCATTTTGACAGCACAGCACTAAATGCTGTTTCTTGTCTCATTTTCTTTCACAGCATAACTGTAACTTTCAAAGGAGGCAAGATATTGGATGTGGTATTAATTATCACCTGATAATTACAGGCTAATTGCATTCTTTGAATTACTTGTCTCCTTATAATGACATATAGGAAAATATTGATTGCAGTTTTCTTCAGCATGCAGAGAAAATGGTATGAAAATGTTGTGAATTTCATCACCTCGTCATGGCACACAACAAGAAGCAAAGCTCAGTATTGATACCAGTTCACTATACACATCTGACTAATCTTCTATAATCCTTTCTCAGTTTAATTTTCTAGCTAAATGGCTCTGAGATATTAAGCTTGGGACATGAAAATTGTGGGAATTTCTCTGAGAAAAAAATAATGCTTCTTTTGCTGACACTATATTTTATACAATACCACAAAGTAACAAAAAAGAAAACAAACCCAAAAACATTTTCTCTAAAGAGTAAACATCTGAAAGGAGCATGAAAATGTAGTGAGACTTTTGTTAAAGATGTATACTCCTAGAACAATCTGTTTCTCAGTGAGGAAAGTTGAGGACTGTGGCTCTTACTGCAATTTGCCTCACATTGACTAATCCTGAAATGTTTGCAATTTTTCCTATGTCAGTGCATACAATCTGAAAACTGTTTACCAGGCAGAGCCAGTGAACAGATTTTTAACCCAAATCCCTTCTTAACATAAAATCTGGAGGAACTGGAAACATATCATGAAGTTATAATCTTGCTTAGGGTGCTGGTCTTTTTTTTGGTGCCAGACTGCTCACTGGAGTGGATCAGTCAGCACAACTTCTCACCCTTGGGCTCACATCATGGACAAGTGCAGAGCATGTAGAAGAGAACACTTTTGACCAAAACAATGCCAGAAAGACACTCTTCCATGGCACATGTAATATACTCCAACTGCTGATGGACGCTAAGGCCACAGCCTTAGACTACAGTTAGCCTGAGGCAAATGACTGAAACTGATTCTGTGTGAATATCAGGTTCTCAGCCAATAACAGTTTTATGATGCAGCAGCACCACTGTGCCCTATCTGCTGATCTAGACATCCTCTGACTGCCTCCTTAGACAATGAAACTCTAGCTGTGTATCTAGTACTTATAAAAATGAAGAATAAATTGAGGTTTTTAGAGTTTTAAGTATTCACTTTCAGTTGCTCCCAAAATCAGAAGTGACACAAGAAAAGCAATGTTATTTTTTCTGTATTGTTTACAGCATTAATGCCTATAAAAAAGGAGCAATCTTACATTGCAGTATTCCCAGCAGATGTATTAATATAAGGTTTCCACCTTAAGAGACAGACAAACCACAGGTTGCCTTTTGACCAGATTCAAATGAGAAACATACATCCAATTACTACCTTCAGCAGAGATCTCAGAGGCAGGTTAAAGTACAAAAAGACTGTGACTGAACATTCTCTTGACAATGATTTAATGTACTGCCTTTTTAGGAAAAAAAATTAGCACAGTTGATCCTCAAAATATTTCTCATTATTTTATTTGTGTGTGTGTCAGTAGTTTCTGTCCTGTCCGCATTGTAAGCAGGTTATTTCAAAGAAAGATTAAGTGAGTCCAGGGAGTGGAAATATATGGAATCTAATAGGACTGCAGTCTAAAAAGTCCCTTAATATTTGACAGACACCTAATATACACATTGAATAAAAGTAGCAAAAACGTGACCTGGCATTAGGAAGACTTTTTGGGTCATTGTGACCCACCTGGAGGAAAAGGAAAAAATAGTGGTTTTTGCTTACTCATAGGAGCACAGTTGGGCTAATAATAGCATTATGTGATTAGTAGTATACTTTACTACAGACATAAATCAGTATTCACTGCTGAATGGCTGCCCAATGTTTGGAGGATTTTGTTAACAAGGGACACTATTGTTGTATTACTGTTTTGCTAAAAACCACAGGGAATTTAAAAACCATTTTTTTAGGACCCTACTCTGTAAGGGTCATAGTAGATTGATTTTGTAACTTTTTTGATCAAAAAAATAGCCTGAGAATTAAGACAACTGGAGTTTTCTAGGCTAAATACCTCACTGATTTCTCCTCCTTTTGTATATGGTATCTTTGATCCCTGTCAACGCCAACCTGACAGTCTGAGAGAGAGAAGAAAAATAATGTATTCGATAGTATCCCTGAAGAGGTAAAGAAAGCAACTGTTTCTTTCTTTTAAACTTTCTTTTTTTTATGCTAAATTATCCTTTTAAAGTGATTCATTCATAACACAGCAATCCAGACCAGGTTGGAGATTCAATATATAATAGATTTAGACTGGAGAGCTTTCTTAACTTATCTATAAAATCTATACATTCTAAGAGCCCTAAGAAAAGATAATGAGGGTGACCTGGTTCATTAATTACTCTTTTACTTTTCCTTCTGTAACAAAATTAAATTTCAAAATACAATCTCTGCTTTACTTTTAGCTAATATTTGCTTGTCAGAGGGAATGTCATTTTTTAATATTTTATGTCCTGCTCTTCAGTTGTAATTATCTGGGCTCTAACTTTTGTGTTTGAATTATGGTAATCAAAATGCATTCAACTAGAAAACCCTTAATAAATCACGGACATAGATAGCATTAGTATTAAATGCTGCAATATGTTTCCAAGAACTGAATGCTCTACATATCTTGGCATTTGGGCCTGGTGTAACTTTGTAGTATTTCAACAGTATTAAAAAAAGGATAAATGAAGAGTCTCAAAGGAAGATTTTACTTGTACATAGCTAACTGGAGCAGAGTGGGAACACTTCCTGAAGTTGTTAACAGTCCTCTCCAAAGGTATCTCTCTCCATTATTTACACCAAACTATGTCTGTTGGATGAATAAATTGATGAAAGTTGTTTCTGGCATCAGCTTCTGTTGTTCATAACTTAATTCCCTAAAAATGTTTTTGGTTGTCCATATAAACAAAATGATTTGAAATGGGGGAAAGGGTAATGCTAATTTAATAAAGAAAGAAAGGATTTAGAAAGTTGCTGGCTTTTAAGTACAGACCTAAAGCAAAGCATTCACTTAGCAAATAACATCAAAGTAGCTACCCAATAAGGTAGGAGGAGAAAAAGCAAACCATCCTCCCTGTCACTCTCATTCTTTAGGTTTTTTGTCACTGCACATATTAGTGTGTGGCAATGACAGTCCTGGATTTTGACAGTATCAAAACTGTCAAAAACTGAGTATCAAAACAAAAGATGTTGAAACAAATTGGAAAATTAAATGCTGACTATTCACTACTATTAAGAGTTCTGAAGAAATTTAAGAATAAGACAGATGCGCTTATGGAGAGTGTATGTAATGCCTTAGTCAGCTTCTCTACTCACTGTCTGGAATTCAGGAAAGGTTTTGCCCAGCTTCAGTATAGCTGCAACAGTTACATTTGGCATTTGTTATTATGGTAACCTAGCTTCAGTTCCAGAGTGAAAACCATGTGAAATCACAGCAAAAGTTACACTTAAGAAATTCACTGAGGAGTAAAAATTAAACATGGAACTACAGTGACTCCTATAAGGAATAAGAAAGGCCTGTGTTTCACTGTTTTTAAAAATTTTTAAGTGTTACAGTAGCATATAGGATGAAGGAGAAGCAATTAGGATATTCTAAAATCTTTTCACCAGTTTTCTCAAGGAAATCAAGATGTAAAGTACTGGGAAGGATCAAAACTGTCTAAGAAAAAAATTTTACAAAAAAATGACAAGTTTTCAGGATGAAAATTTATACTGGTGTTCTCTGAGACAACTGAACTGGTTGCACTGTGTTTATAAGGAATTGTAAAATGGCTTCATAATAAAATATCTACATTTTCAGATGTTCTGCAGTCATTAAATTAGTTTTAAACTGAATTTATATATTCTTAAACTGTTACACAGAAGTTACTTTAATTAGGAGAGTATTTCTTCACCCTCCTTTTCCTTTCTATTTCCACCCCTAATTCATCTCATCACATGGATTAGTCAAAGACATGAGATGGACTATGTCAAACTCCTGCCATGTACCAATATCCATATTTCTTTGCTGCTTGGTACAATGTAATCTGTCTTGAGACTAAACCAGACACAATACCAAGGAGAAAGATAGAGTTCAATGCAAAACTTTTGGAAGACAAGGGAAGAGAGAAATTTGCTGAGTCAAACTATGTCAGATGGCTAGGCAAGTGCTCAGGTGCTGTAAGAAATCTTGTGCATACTATAACTCAGTTCTAAGAGTTTTTACATCCAAATCAATACTTATATTATCAGACCTAAAAAATTTGACTATAACTAGATAGCTGCTGATTGTTCCCTTCTCTGACATTCTTCGCTACTCTTTATGCTTACTAGTAATTTACTTGTTAAGCATGGTCTTGATCTAAACTTGATCCTGCAGACCCATCTTCAGGACAGAACTCCATTAATGATTTTTCATGTGTCTCTGCTCGGGTAGAGGTCTAGTGTCAGTGATAAAGTTTGTTTTGTAAACTCTCTGTAGCACTCTATCTCTTATAACAGATCCATAGTGTAACAAGAGTGTAGAAGTTATTGTATAAATATGTGAATCAAGGTAAAAAAACACTTCAATTTTAATCTAAAGAAAGGCTTAGAACAGTGATTTTCTATATTTATTCACATTTTCATATATGTTCTTTCCCCTCAGCTATTTTATTGTGATGCTGAAAGTACCATATGTGGCAACTTTGGCAAAGGACTAGCACTAGATTTAGGGTTTTGTTCCTGGATCTGAATAGTACTACAACTGCTGCACAAAGAATTCCTCTGGAATAGTCAGAGCACTGTTGAGAATGCATATGATATGAACTGCTTTACAATAACTGTTATAATATGCTTCCCAGACCTAAGAAGCAATTTGTTTTGCCTAGTGGGCATCTGAATGCCAAGCTCAAAAATTATCAAAATGCATGTACAATGGAAATAAACACACTTTAGAGTGACTGTGTGAACTATTCTGCCAGTACAAATAGCTTTCTGGCATCCCCTCAAGGCAAAGAATTGGGCCAAAGACATTAGCTGTACTTTCTGAAACACATTACAAGATAGAATGAAACTTGGCTGTCGGTGAGAGCATCACTTTGCTTTTCCTTTCATGCTTTTCTCTTTTTGATGTATCTTTTCCCATTTTAATTTCACTTCTTTCTAACATTTTGCAAATAAAAGGTGCAAGTCCTCATACTTAACATGTTTTTACCTATGGTACAGGTCAAAGACTGTAGTCAAAACTAGGTACAAAAGAACAGCCTAGGCATCTACCTTCCATTTAGGCATCTAATCCCAATTTATAACTTCAAAGATCTTAATGGACTTTTTCACAGCCACTGAAAAGCTGTCACGGTATTGCAGTTTGTACCAGACGCTTACAATATATATTGCTGGAGGATAGCCCACAGGGAGAGTGTTCAGTACCCTAATCACCATGCTCAGTATCACCACCCACTTGTGTCTTTTAATATTTAGAGTAGCAGAATCAAGGAGAAATAGATTCAGCTGCACTCCCTCCAACTCTCTGAATCACCCTGTAAAGGAATCCTTCGTGTAGAGTCTGGCAAGGTCAGACATCTGCATTAAAACTCCTACTCAGAATGAGACTGTAAATCTTCTCCCACTTCTTCTCCTTTAATTCCTTGTATTTCTCCTTTGTGTGAGTTTCCTGCTTACCTCCAGAAAACAGATCAAAATTGTGAAATTTAAGCAAAGCTTCAGGAGCTATAAAGTTTAACCCTTGCAGTGTGTCCTCCAACCCCTCAGTACTTGTTTCCCAGGTCAATGCTTTTGTTTCATGTTTGATGCCAGTCTGAGATGCCCAGCTCCTGATATATAAGTAGAGTGATGCAGAGGTGCCTGACTCCAGACCACAGATTTATTGAAACCTGCTGATGGGAGGTTTGGGTTTTGGCAAGGCGTTTATGTCAAATCTATCAGGCTGTACCTGCTACTGCCTTCCCAGCTGGCAAAATCCAATTGGATCTCCCAGGAGTAGCTTTATTTCTTGCCCCAACATGCCGTAAGCAAGAACATACACTCCAGGTTTGCCCCAAGACACAGTCAGGAGGCTCCTAGGCTGAAAGTTTGTCCCTAGAAGCCATGAAATGCTTGCAATACAGACACAGACTATGCTAAGCCTCCTGACTGCCATCACCCTCTTATTTAAGCTTCTTGTTCTGTACTGTCTGGGGGTTTTTCCTCCTGTAATTTAGCAGCAACTTAACATGAATCCTTTACCTTGCCAGAGTTCTCCTTAACCCTTACTCATATGAAATTGTAGCTAGACTGTCAGGAAATGTAAACCAGCAAAAACATTCTGAAGCCAGGAGGAAACAGACAGTTTTCAACTGCAGAGGAAGCAGCTTTTTTTCTCTAGTCGTTCCATTACCAATAAGCATGCAGGGCAAGGTAATTACGTGTTTTGTGCCTAATGGCTCAGTGCTTTTTATTACAAGAATTTCCAGAAAGAAAAAAAATCCTTCTTCCATAACTCTGGGAAGCTCTGCTCAGTGTTGAACTAGGATAGTCCACTTAATTTTCACTCTCTGGCCTAATCTTATGTATTTTGCTAATCCTTCTTAATTTAAATTTACTTCAGGCTGACAAAGGAAATTACTTTAACTGCATGGTCTTCTGCTTTTTTTATTTCACCTTTCATACATCTTAAAGAACACCTCTCTGAAATGATACTTCAGATGCTAGAAAAAATTCATAAACTCTAACTCTTGGCTCAAATGTGGGTTACACAGTACCTTTTTGCACAATCTGGTATAAATGGCAAATAAAATATCACAAATACTGGACTATTTCCTTTTACATAGACTCTTCACCTGTGAGTGGTGAAGGGTCTCATCTATTCTCTGCAGAAACAGTGGATTAACACTTTCCTTGGACAGAAGGGAGGCGTGATGAAGAACTTAATAGATAAAAGATCCCTCTTTTTATTTATTTTAATGTTACTGCACAAAACAGGAGGTTGAAGACAAGCAACAGGGATAACAGGTAAGTATGACGAGATCAGGTACTTGTTTGTAAAGCAAGGACAAAGCTGTAGATGTGTGAGTCATTTGAGTCAGGCCATATATATATATCTATATATATCTCTATATATCTATATATAATAGAAAGTATAGAAGCAAAGTACAGACAGAGAAAAGAAATAGTGCATTGAAAAACCAGTGGATCTGGGATGGGGTGAATGTCCCAAGTCACATATTTTGCTGCCACCCTGTAAATTCTCACTGAGGCAACAGATGAAAACAGTTGGTGTTCTCCATTCCTTGGTAATGAATTCTTCACCCCCTGCTCCTAAGGGATGGCATCCTACTGGCATAGGAGATGTAATTTTCACCAACAGAGGTAAATTGGTCCCTGCAGTTTGCTCTTTATATGCTATATATGATTTACTTAGGTTTTATTAACTAGAGTAATAGTTACTACAACTTGATAACGTTCATTGCCAAAACCAGAATGCCTCACAGCAGTGTAACTGTTGAAACACAGATCCACAATCATTTCATCTCTTCAGCTTTACTGTTAATATTTTGACCAGAGAGATTATTTCTCTAAAATTTAGGAAAGGGTTGATGAATTCAGCAATCTAGCTGCAATGGGGTGTGAAACAACAAAAGGACTGGTTTTTCCTATGACTTCTAGGCTGCAGATGGCATTGTACGATTCAAAAGACAACCATGAATTTATATTTTTCACAAAGCTCATTTCTATCACAATTTATACCACCCCAATTTCACAGTTTTAATTGGCTTTCCACCTGCAGAATATAGACTTCTCTTCTTACCCTGCCAAGCTTGGACTGTGAACAACCTCCTTCATTAATATCAGTTGTCATTTAGGGTTACAGATTACATTGATTAATTGTCCAGTTAGTTTAATTATACATAGGAAAAGAAGTGCAAAGCAACATATATATCAGGAATGTTTAACATACAGTAGACATGTAGTAAAAAAAAATACAAAGACTTTTGCAAACCAGTAAAAGCAGAGGAGGTGTAATTTTTTCACTTTTTTATTCCTCAGACAAAAAGTACTAAAGAAGGTACCACAGACCTTTGCAGACACTTTAGAAAAACTTCAGGAAAATGTTTTAATCATTGTTCAGTTGTGAAAAATCTCACCACAACAATACAAAGTGTATAATTTAAAATAATTTTTGAGTAAAAATCTATCATGAAGATGCCTAATTTTGGTGTCTTATCTATAATTTTTATTTAAATTTCAGAAATCTCTATGTTCTTTAAAAGATTGTGATGTTCCTTTAGTAACACTGCATGAAATAAAGAGTCTGTGATTTTCTCTATTTTGTTGATAATTGCAAACAGGAGGTAGTCACAGCTCATAGATTTGTTTGTGTCTTGCACTAGATTTTTTTAAACTTTGATAGAGAAAACAAAGCTATTATCCATGGTAAGGAAATGCCAGCTAAGACAAATCTAAAATTCTTCCAACTATCTTAAGTAATTAGAAATAGGAAAATCTCCAGTGAATTTCTCCTACTCGATCTAAACTGAAAAATAAACGCAGAAACTAGTGGTGCACAAAAAGGTGTAAAGAAACTGAACCAACAATGCCCACTGATGACAGGTTCATACAGATGTGTTCCTGGCACTATATGCTAAGAAAGAGAGCTCTACACATCCCCATATGGCACAGCAATAACTGCAGTACCATATGTTTACATTGCTAAACACTCAACACACCGTGTTTTTAAAGCAACACACTGTGCACATCACTGGGATTCAGCCTGTAACTTACACAGATCATGCTGCTCAGTAGTGAACACAGAATAGTTGTGTGAGCAGTGCCATGTGCAAGAGCTTGTATGGTACTTCTTGTAGCTTCAGTGAATAATTACAGGACCCCTCAGACTCAATGCAGCTGGAGGTCATCTCAGCAGGCGATTTCACAGTGCTTATACTCACATCACAAAATGTGCAAAAAACACACTGCCACCTGAAATCCAGCTGAGGAGTAGCAGTGAATCTGTAGATCTGACTTACATCTTTAGTCAAAACCAAATCCCTCAACAAGTAAGGCACCTCACCCCAGAGGATGTTTCCCATGTAATAACACCCATGGAGGCATCCTGCTTGCTCTGTCTTTGAATTGCCCTTTGGTAGTGATGCCTTGATCGCTCTGAAGCTGACAGCAGAGCTGAGTCAGGGGCTCTCTCAGTGATTTCAGATGTTTTGGCTCAAAATCTGCAAGTCATATTTCCACTGTCACTTGGGCTGTGTAGGACCTGGAATGCTCATCACTTCCAAGGACACATTATAAAAATTATATAGGTCATCTGCCTACCTGTTAAATACAAACCTATGGCTAAAAAGAAGGATAAAAAATAACAAGCTGCATTTGGAACCAGTGCAGACCCTGTGACAAATTATTTCATGGTAAGAGTGTGAAATTGTTTGAATCTTGCCTTCGAATGAGTAAATGGACCAGTGAATTAATCAAAGGGGGAATTGTCTGTCTTTCAAATGTATTGCCCATTTGTGTCAAAGCTGTGAATACCACAAGTAGAATGATTTATAGTGTATACAGAGGTAAAATATAAAATCAAATCCAGAAGAAAAATGAGAACATTCAATGCAATTTATACTATTTTGTGTTGGATTTACATAGTCTTTTTATTCTCTGATTTTAAAACCAAAAGTATTTTCTAACATGTATTTGAATTGCTGGTATATTTGTTTATTTGACTTCTACATTCTCAGGCAAAACACTCATACATAATTGTTTTACTGAAAAAAGTTGTTTAAAACAACATCTGATTCTCTTTACATGCAGAGAGATAATTGTGTTAGGTTGAAACTAACCATGACAAGATAGTATTTGACAAAAATTATAAAAATTTCCCTTGAAAAATTTATGCAAAGATGATAAGATTTTCTTGCTAAGATGTGTGAGCATTTTAGATTAAATTTCCTATAATCTAAACATTTGCCAGGAATGATTTTTTTAAATATTGAAGGTGAAATCTTGAAAGCAGTCTAAGATACCTGTTGACCATCTAGATTTTCAATAAAAAAATAAAGTATCCAGAAATGGAATCCAAGATATTTAACCTGTGTAGATAGTGATTCAATAGAATGTGCACTTGAACCTATAAAAAATTCTGCCTACAAGATACCTCATTCTGGGCTGCAAAAAGAGTCCTTTTTGCATGCATCTTCAGTAAATAAACTAATCTGCTCTTCTTCATAATGATCAGGGAAGCACTTGCTCTTTTCCTTTAAAAGTGCAGGACATGCTGCTAGCCTTACCCCTCCTATATCCCAAGCTGTTTAATACATCGTACTTCCACCTTAGCCAGCAAAAGAAGAAGCATATCTTTCCAAGGAGTACCTTAATCCCCAAACTGTAGAATAGATTTGGGGCAGATTTTTTTACCACTGTATTTGGAATTGTATCGGTATGTGGCAAAGAACTCAAAAATCTCTAGGCTACTGAGAAAAAGGATATTATGTATTAGTGATGAGTAGTGGTTAGGGCCATGACATGGAGATGGAAGAGATTATTCTTGGGTCTTAAATTTCAGGGGCCTTTAACAAGTCTTGGTCTGGTACCTTGGTTGACAGTGATTTAAAGTGTAGTAAAGAAACACAGACTAAGTAGATGAATTCTAAGTTAAAATTGCACCAAAAAAAGCAATTGTAAAAATTAGAAGCAAGAGCTTCTTCAACATACAAAGCTTCTTAGGGTCTAGTAGTATTAATGATCAGCATCTATTCCATAATCATCCATGTCAACAAAAACCACTTTAAATACTAAAATGTGAAGTCTGAAAAGTCAGGTTGTATTTGTATATGTACATACAGGCACAAATGCATATGCACATGTAAAAATGTACACAGACAGAAACATGTAATGTAAAATATGCCTTTTGAAAGGAAATGGAAAACGAGCCACACTTACTGATAACAGAAGTATAGACAAGGGTTTTTTTCATGGCAATATCCCTGTTTTAGAAGAACATTTGTTAAATAAGGATTTAGGCAAACTGTGGGAAGATTTACCTCTTTTAACCTGTATGTTTTAGCTCTTCAGTCAAACAAAATATGAGAACAACTCACTTGTCAAGGGAAATAACCTTGAGTACCCTTTCTAGACTTTACATATAGTGTTTTGATCCTAAATATAAGGGGACATTACTGATCATAGTGTCATAGCACCTAAGGAAAGCCTCCTAAGTATTATGAGAACAATATAATTTGGTATCCATACCAAACACACCCTGGAAAAAAATCCACATAATTTAAAGTCTTGTACCATGTGTAAATCCTTCCTCCCCATTCCCATATGCTCTCTGGAGATATGGGAGAATTGCCTTAGGAAGGAAAATGAAGCATAAAATAGCTTGAGCTAATGAGGAAAGAAGTTGACAGAAGTCATAAAGAAAAATGAAATTATTTGAGTGTTAATATCCAGATTACCTAGTAACTAAAATAATTCCAGCTATTTAAAAACAGTAGCAGAGTAATGTAATCACAGTTTCCAGTTGTCCTCCCATTGTGTTTGTGCTACACAGTTTCCCACAACTGAACAATTAGATCTTTGAAAAGATCATTATTTCTTTTTCCTTTTTTGAATCTCTGTCCTTCCAGAAATGAAAACTGCCCTCTCTTCCAAATTCGGTTTGAGAGGAAAGGATAAAAAACAAAGCACCAGTCCATATGACTTGTCACACATCTTTAAACTCTCTATTTGCTGTATTTCCCGAAAGTTTTCTGTGTGTTGCTCAGTACTTTTACCAGTGAACTACGAAACAAATGAACATATATAGAATCCTCTTAGTGAAGTTCCTAAATAGCAAGGCCTGAGGGGTTATGTAATAAACGATGACCAGGCAAAATCACCTTAAACTGGACTGATTGGAAAGAAGTCAAGCCAAGTACCCATGGCTGTGCTGCCTTTTAGAGGGACCACAGTGGGCTGGAGAAGTGTGCTGAGAAAAACTTACTCAAGGTCATCGATGGGAAATGCAAAGCCCAGAGCCTGGAGAGGAATAACCACAGGCACCAGCCCGAGCTGGGAGCTAACAAGCTGGAAAGCAGCTTGGCAGAAAAGGATCCAGTTGTCCTGGTGCACCAGCTGACCATGAGCTAGCAACCTGTCCTTGTGGTGAAGAAGGCCAACAGCCTCCTGCCCTGCACTGGGAAGAAAGTTCCCAGTAAGCTGACAGAGGGGATCCTTCCCTTTCTTTTGGCACTGGTGAGGCCACACATGAAGTACTGTGTCCAGTTCTGGTCTCCTTGCTGTGAGAGAAACAATGGAATGAATCAAACAAAAGGCCACTAAGATGTTTAAGGAATTGGAACATCTCTGCTATGAGAAAAGGCTGAGAGATCTGAGACTGTTCAGCCTGATGAGGACAGGGCTCAGGGGAATTTTGTTCAAGTGTGTAAGTAATTGATGGGAGTGGGATTAACAGGACAGAGTTGGACTCTTCTCAGTGGTACCCGCTGGCAAGAGACAATGGACACAAACTGAAACAGGAAAATTCCATGAAGTAGACAAAGGAATACCAAACTCCTCTAGATGAAACTTAAAGCTCTATGAAGTCAGATCCAAACTGAAGGATGTTCCTATTTCAACTTTAATGAGAAGATAGTGTGTTACATGCAGCCAGAGGAAGCAATCACAGTGTTCTTTTCTGGCCAGATTGTTTCTGATGGGCTTCTACTCAGCATGAGGAGCAAACACATCACTTCAATCAGTAATAGATAGCCCTCTGCCTCTCCTCCCCCCGTCATGAAACCACAAAGGAAATTCACTGAGTATAACTAAAAGATGTAAATTAAAAATAGCGTTTATGGTTCATTAAAAATCACTTATGTTAACATCTAAGCCTGAATGCAGCCAAATATTCTCCAATTTCCAAGCTGTTTAAAGCTCTTTTTGTTCTCTACTTCCTTATTTGTAATGTTTTAATGATGTGGAGCAAGATCAGAAGAAATATGAGCATCAGATTTCTACTTCACCTCCAAATCTTGGTGGATCTCGCTTTCCTGCCAGGAGTCTGAGATCCACATTTACACCTGTTGTCAGAGTTGGCTGCTCCACACATGCTATGGAGCCAAAACATGCAATTGTGATGCATTCCTTTCCATCTCCCTCATTTAGAGAGGTATTTCTACACTATACTGCTGCAATAAGTGACACTGAAACTTTCTGTGGGTTTAGAGTTCTTTAGAGCACCCTGTGAACTGGAGGTTCATACTTGTTGGCTGATAATTTTCTTTTACTTGTTACTTGTGTTAATGTGATCAATTATACAGGGTCAGAAACTCAAATGTTTCTGTTCAGAACACCAAGAGTCCTGAAAATATACTTTTCTTTGACACATTATACCAAAGTAGACATTGAATTCAGTGAAGTTACCTCTTACTTGTAACATTGTAAGAGCAGGATTCACTCTATTATCTATTTAAAAAAAAAAAAAAAATCAAATTGTCTCATTTGTGATAAAAGTCAATTTTCCTGCTGGATTAAAAGAGAAAAAAAGACTGCAATATACTAGCTATTAAAAGATTTTTCAATTGGTCAATTAATTCTATTATTAACAAAATATTTTAAAAATGGAGACAGGTGTATAATATTGCAAGGATATATTTTATAAATGTAATCTCTATCTTGTAAAAAATTGACAATGATAAAGTGTTTCACACAGTGTTGGCCCTGTTGTCAAGGTGTTAATGACCTCCTTGAATGATCACCTTCAGCTTTGCTACCAGCCTTTAAGCACACTGAGTCATTAATAACTTGAACCTACTGTGTTAATAGGATATTATCATGGTTTAAACAACCCACAGAGGCACCAAACAAAAGTAAACATTTATGCACTTGAAGATGATATTCCTCTAATGAGAAACTAATAAGCAGTTTGAGCTAGGCATTTTGCATTTCTAGCTTGGCAATGGTCAAGTTTCAAACTGAAAATAAGCAGGAATCATTCCTCATGATGGATCTCTGTACCCTGGATTATGCCAGGCAGCGAGACCCAGGAGAGGGGGCTAATAGTATTATCCTTGTGAGGGGCAGTGAGGCTCAGCCCAAGAGGGGAGCACTGAAGCAGACTGCAGAAAGGGATAACAGAGCAGACAGAGGCAGAGAGCCTCAGAGACAAGCAGCTAATGGTTACACATGAAGGTACATCAAATATCTTCACACCTTTGTAGGTGTGGGCTCAAGAGGCTAACTGTTTTCACATACAGCTTCTATTACGTGTCTGCTATGTGCCGCTAACATAAACAGAAATGAAGTGCATTGTGACCTCAGAAAATACTGTGTGGATGCTTAACTCTAAAAATATAAATCTAAACCTGTCTCCAGAACTCCTTTCCCATCTTTATCACTTATGATACATGCCAGTTTGCCTCTTCTCTTACAAAAATTATGCCTTCCTTGCACAGGTCAAAAATTTCATCAAAAACAGTGTCCAAACTTCAAAACCAGGGTTATATAGGAACAAAATTTAAGATATTTTAAAAATAACATCCTTATGTGTTATTTTTATCTAACTTTTATTCTGCCCAATTTATTCCAGATTAGTATTTCTGATAGATCTTGAGCTGATTATCAGCAAGTGATGTTAAAATTGTGGCCAGGAAAAAGAACTAAAAATAGAGAGTTTTATGAGAATAGGATTTGGAATACAACTCCAACATACCCATTTAAGGTAAACTCAGTTGGTTGAGAGAAGTAATCAGTTTGCTGTATTTAAAAAAAAAGGAAGAAAAAAAAAAGAAAAAAAAAGAAAAAAAAAGACATAAGGAAGAAATAAGGAAAGCAGTAAGAAGAATTCTGAAAGAAACTTAACTGCTAGTACAGGTATTTACTCTCATTTCTCTGAACTAAGCATTCAAATAGGAAATGGTAGCAGACTCAGAACTGATATTTCTATGAATCCAAAACTGTGTGACATATTAGTTTTGAGTAAGATAAATGATATATTTGTTGAGAGATAACATTTAAAATTAAGGATCAGAAGTGATTATTTTTCTTAATTGCAAAAATGCTGTGAAGCTTATTACAACCAAATGGTACACCAGGATTAACTGATCCAAATAATCAACAATTGGATAGAAGTGGTATAGGAAAAATGTAAATTTAATTGTGGCCTGCTCTCCTTGAATTAGTTGATAATAAACAAACTTTTTATGAATTCATATTGTGTAAAATATTTCAATTTTCTCTCACTGGGAGAGGGTGTCTGGTGCCTATTACCTAAATCTCCTCATTAGTTCCCAAAACTTATAATTGATGAATTAAACTTTTCGTGTTGTTTAGTCAAAACAGTAATTTTCGTATTTCACCTCTCATGGGAGGTTTTTAAACTGTTTTTCTGAGTTCTGCACATACTCTGATGTGCTCCACAGGTCAGCCTTCACAATGACACCTTTACCCTGAGACAAGGCAGAAGACCATTGGCAGAAGAGGAACTGAATCCATGTTTGTTAACCTCCAAAATGTCTAATACTGCTATGGTAAGACAGGGCATGTCATTCTATCCAAGAATATAACATAAGACATAGAAAATTTGTCTTCAGGACATTTTCCCAGTGCTTTGTTCTGAGATGTGCTGACACCACTCTACCATAAGAGCAGCATGTGCACCTTCTAGAGCCCTGGGGAGGAGAAATGTCCCCTTGCATCATGGGTTACCTTTGTACTGCTGTGAGATGTGCATGAACCCTGGCACTGATATAAATGTTACTAAAATATTAGCAGTATATTATATATTTTTTCATATTAATACATTGATATATACTAAAATAATAACTAATATATTAATATTATATATTGTAACATATCAGTTTCAATCTAAAGTCTGTGATGCTTTAAGTGAGCATTATCAGAAAAGAAAATAAAGTTGCTGGCCCAGGAGTATTGAAAGAGGGTGAAAAACCCTAAAGAAATGTCAGGGGAAAAGAAACACTGTAGCTCTGTTGAGAGGACTTTTGAGCTGTCAAACTCAAATGACTATTGAAAACAGCCACATAAATATCAAGGATATATAAGATTTTTAGTCCTATTCAATCAATATCTTGCAATTATGAGTTTCAGTCTAACTGGCTAGGCTGTCTAGATGTTGGTTATGATTTATTTTGCTTACATTCAGTTACTTCGATTTTCTCTCTGTTTTCCCTTGCTTGTGTCTAATAAACCTTGTTTTATTTAATCTAATTGAAGTTGGTGTCTGTTTAATAAAGAACATCCATTGGAAGAAGGTTACTGGGGGAGAAGAGTGGTTTTGGGACGGTGGGAGAGACTGGTGGGTGGTGGGGGAAGGCAGCCAGCTATGCCAACAGGGAGCTGCAAGGATTGGGCTGTGGGGGTGTCTCGGTTTTGAAAGACAGGTGTCTGCTAAGGAAGGCAGAGGCCCCCCTTGAAGTGGCAGATATAACCCCTTTTCCCTCCAAGTTATTATATTTTGAAATCAAGGGCCTTTAGGCGAAGATGTGGGAAATAGGAATAACAGTTCTTTACTATATATATATATGTATATAACCAGTCAAACAAAACAACAACAACTCTGGCAGTAACAGCAATCACAAACCCAGTCCCAGCCTTCTCGGCTGTCAGGCCCTTTCCCCTCGGGTGCAGTTCCGCTCGCAGCCGGCAGGGGCGCTGGCGGCTCCCGGTGAGCAGGGCAGGTGCGATGGTTCCCCCGCGGCTGCAGGGGGCGCTCCGGAGCGAGCTCGGGAAACCCGCGGCTCTGGTGCCCCGGGATCCCGGGAAGGGATGGGACAAAGGCTTCACAAACCGCTGGGCAGTTGATCCCGGGCTCTCAGGAACAGCAGGCTGAAACGGCAGGGACGAACGCAAATCCCGGGTGGCAGACGAGATGTATCCAGATGGGAAAAAAAAACCACGGAGGCTCAGCCAGGCAGGGCGAGCAGGGCTACAGCGTAGCGAAAGCTCGAAGCAGCAGCGGGGCAGGGCAGCCACAGCCCGGTCTCCAGCAGGGCAGGGAAAGCGGCTTTTGGGGTCCCGGCGTTGCTTCCAGCAGGAAGAAAGAACGGCCAAAAAGAAAGCAGCAGCAGCTCCTTTCTCTGCAGCTTCTCTCTCCGGACGCTCAGAGCGAACTGTCCCCACACCCAGGTGTAGACAAAGGAGTAGCCAGGCCCGCCCCACTCCCCTTTTTGTCTTTCTTAAGTACAGCTATTTGTCCCCTAGCAACATGCATATGGGAGAAAATTCTTTTAACAGGAAAACCTAAGACTAAACTAAAACCCCAACAGGGGGAAAGGAAAATCACAGAAATTGGGGAGGAAAAAACAACCCAGAGTTGTGGAGTACTTTGTCCATAAACTGATGGACCGAATAATTCAGAAGTCTGATGAATTCAGTTTATGCCCAGGACTGAATTTTGCCCCAGCTGTAAGAAGATCTGGCACAAAACACAAATAGAAGGAAACACACCTTTGGAACCACATTAAAAAACCAAACCAAACAAACAACAAACCCACCAAATTTAGTCACTGTCTTTGACTATTTATGACACATTAAATGCTGCAATGATTCACATACTGCTGCTACTTCTTAGGACTGCTGCAAACTATATCTAAGATAAATCAGTGCAGCTTTGGTGAAATGGAAGCATAAGCCTTGATTAGAAGCATTAAACCCACAATTTCATGAAAAAAGGCGTTTGAAAGTGTTTTGCCTAAACACTGATTTTGCATCCTAATTCCTTTTCTCTCATTTTGTTCCTCTGTTCTGGAGTGGCTGTGCAATCACCACAATTTTCACTGTAGAACCTTGCAGAAACAGGAGCCCTTGTTCCAGACTTAGGCTTTAGTGTGCTTCAGTGAGTAAATGAGGCCCTGACCACATTAATTACATTCACTGGGAAGCTCAACATGCTAGCAATGTCTCTGTAATTATTCAGTATGCTGAGTGTTATCATAGCAGCCATGTGGATCCATTATCATTTTGCTCCTCTAAATGCTGCTGATCTAACCATTAGCATAGCTGCAACTCATGCTCCCAAGGAATAAGAGAAATAATAGAGTTTAATTCCTCATTTCTTTTTCAATTTTTCATGCTCCGTATCCATAGGCTGTTTCTCTCATAGCCATTTACTAGCTTGTGAATGAATCTCCATGCCTAAGTTAATTCTTATGGTTTATACATGACTTGTATAAAAAGTTAAACCCACATATGGAAGAAAAAGACAATCAGATTACCCTACAAATTATTTGTCTGCAAAAAGTTCTCTTCTACTTGGGCATATTTGCAAAAAAATTAGTGTTTTGTGGTTTGCAAAAACGGCACAGACAGGCAAAGGTACAAGCCCAAACAAAGGAGAAAGAGTGGGAAAACCGAGGCTGTACAGAGGTATTTAAACTATGGACAGATAGCTTATCAGTACTTCATTTTATTTCCTCCTTGTCCATAATGTCTAGTTGGTCCCTGACTTACATTATATAGGCTCAGTTACTGCCAGCTGCAGTGACTGACTTCTCTCTAGCCAGGTGACTAACGAATAGCAAAAATTATTAACCCTTTGCATGTATGGTCATCCTTGTTAGCACTGTTAGACGAGTACAAAAGAAGTCCAACATCCCAGAAATACTCAAGCAAGCATGAAACCCTACGCATCTAACTATTTTGGGAAAGGGAATAGCAATAGAACATGAAAGCTGAAGTGGTACATGTGCTCACAAACACTACTTTGCAGTTTTCATGACGTTCTGTTCAGATCCATTTGCTTTACATCGCATCACTGTGCAGCTGCATTTTTAATGAGGTTGAGTTTATGTTTGAATGTTCTGTGTCAAAAAATGTTTCAATTAATCTTATTAGCTACTCTAAGAACTAATTTGAAATTATTCTCACAAAGCCATAGTACTGTGGAAGCACCAAAGACAGAAATCCAAAAACATGGTCCATGCAGGTTTGCCAAAAGACCCCTCTTGTCACTTGCTGTTCAGGTGCAGCTACAAAAGTAATCAGAACTAAGAATTGCTGAGAGTCACCCTTTCCATTTGATTAATGACTTTGCAGTGTGAGGGCCAAAATTTCTGGTGGGGTAAACAGATGTAAAATGGCTTTGGTGATTGCTGTCAGACTTATCCAAATTACCTATCTCCAGCAGGTAAAATACAAAAATGCATAAAAATAAAGAAAACCACTATTACATACAACTGCAAGGAGAATTGAAACCCAAAATTCTAGTTTTGAACTGGGTGATCCAGTGAGGCTGTATATAGGACATATAGGTGGGAAAAAGAGGGAGAAGAAAGAGAGAGAGAGTTTATATGTACTCTAATGCATCTTCTACGTGTGCATACATTTTTTCTCTTATTTTGTTGAAATTATGGGTTTTTTTCTCAAGGCATTGAGGCAAAAATTCTCCCTAAAATACACTTCCTAAAGAGAGCAATTATTGTAAACAGGAAAATTATACAGAATTAAGATAACTCATTGCTTCTCTTCAGGGAATTATTAACAGAAGTAAATTAATGAAAATAAGAAATAAGATTCTTGGCTAAGAATTTGCTATTTAACAGCCTTTACATTCAAAAGAGGGAGTCATTCTGGAACTAAGACTCCCTTTAATGCAGTAATACCCTTAACTAACCTCATTGCAGAAAGCTTTCTTTTGCTTTTATTTTTTTTTCTGAGAAATGCCAAGACATAAACCTCAATAGGAAATGCATTCTTTCTATCTCTTCTACCATTTCATCTTCTGATCTATCTTATTTTATACAAACTTCTTTGATGAACATCAACTTGGGCAAAACAAAATGTAGATCTATTTCTGATAGGACTATGAGGAAAAAGTTCCAATTTGAATTAAAATTCAGCCTAGCCTCCTGCCTAGAATACATGATAGTTAAAACCATTGTTGGTTTTGTTTTCTGTTTGGGAAGCAGACTGAGTTTTAAGGACACAGGTCTTTTCATGTTTACCCAGAATCTGCACAGCCTGTTATCCCACTGGGCAAATTGCATTTGGTTAAGCAGGAGTTGAAAATTCCGGAGTTGAGTGTGACAAGGGATAGGAAGGGCTTCTACAGGTCAATCAATAGAAAAAGGAGAAAGAGGGGAAACATGGGTTTGCTGCTAAATGGAGCTGGGAACCTGTGTCAAGGGATATATGCCTGGTGGGGGCAGGGAATAAAGAAGTTGGGCCCAGGTGTTGTTAAGTGGTGTCCACTGACAGGACCAGAGGCAGTGGCCACAAACTGAAATACTGGAAATTTAATTTAAAGATTAGGAGATGTTTTTTCACTCTGAGGGTGGTTAAGAACTTGAGCAGGTTTCTCAGCAAGATTGTGAAGTCTCTGTTCTTGAAGAAGTTCAAACACAGACAGGAAACAGTCCTGAGCAACCTGATCTAGACGATCCTGCTTTGAGCAGGGCATCAGACTGGATGATCTCCCGTCTCAGCTGTTGTGTGATTCTGTGATGTTGTTGTTCCCCTGCTCCGGCATTAGGACAGGTCATTGGAGAGATTCACTATGTAGGTCAAGCAAAAGTATTTAGTGTTATTAAATCCCACCTTTACTGACTGTCTTTTATCTCAGGTGCAGCTGGACTTTGGCAACATGGGTGAAACCTCAGAGTGACAGACAGCAATATCTCCCCACAACTTGCAAAATAAAGAATTCCCAGATGTCCGTATTTCAAAGGCAGTGTAACATAATTGAAGAGAAGATGGTTGAAGTTTCCAGGAAGCCAATGGTGTTCCTCTAGTCAGAAGTACTGCAGAGAAGTTAGGAATCTGGCTGAAACCGAAAGGGGCAAAAATGTCAACTCTGTGCAACCTCTCAAAAACAGGTGCTGCAAGAAATAATCCTGATTTTAGAGTGAGATAAGCTATATGATCTAATAGGAACTTTTCATCTCCAGCCCCTTGATTCTTGGATAGGTAATTTATTATTTATCTTAGACAGAGAATAGTCAAGGACAGACAAGCAAAAAATTTAGAAAACAATGCATTTTCCTAAAAAGCTGTCTTTAAGCTGTACTAAAGGCAAATAAATATCTTTAAAGATTTTTCTGAATGAAGCTTATATGACACTTTTGCCTCAGGCTGTACGTGATGGCAGCTAAATTGCCTTCTTTCTCATTTAAGTGGTACAAAAGTAAGAGCAGGAAAAATTATTCAATACAAAAAAAGTAGAAAAAGTGATTTTAATATGCTTCAGCACACCTCATGCCCAATTTCTATAGATGTGCAAGTGGTCTTGAACTGATGAGAGGGAACATGACTGCTACATTAATCATTTGGAGATATACACTAAAATGCTTCTTTCCCTTTCATCTTTCTGAGGAGTTTGAGTTTTGCAAATAGAATGGAAACTGGAATTAAGTGTAGCAAGCAAGCTACAAGGAATGTTTTTATTAAATGAATATTAAAAAAAATATTTCCACACCCATAGCTTTTCTTTTACATTCTTCCATCCATTTTTCTTACATTTTTAAAGATGTATTTTAAAAGGTGTTTATCATTTTGGTAGTTTAGCTTCTTTCCTTTCAACACCCTCTTGCCTGTCACTTAAATTTACAGTCTCGATGGTATTTTCTGCAGCTGGATTATAGAGATCATTCAGTTTCTTTGTTTCCTCAATGTCAACCCAGAAATGAAGAAATAAGATTAAAGACTGCTATTCCTTTTCACCATTCTATTCCGTTTTTCATCCAGGCAAATGTAAAATTAAAACAGCTACCTGTTCATTATATCAATTCTAGCAGGTGAGACAGTGAGGTAGATGTTTTGCATGCATTTATACATTGTTTTCACTGGTAGGAATACAAGGGAAGTGTTGAAGAGTTTTAGACCAGAATTATCTTCATGTACTCTTGACACATCTGTGCTGTTCCACCTGGAGACTGGAATTCTGATCTACTGGCCTGGTTCCCCTCCTATTGTACATGAATCCATCTTATGGTGTCTTACCTGAACCAGACTGCCTTCCTGCCACACTGCACTCATACTATGGAGCTTTGCTGCTTCTAATAGAATCTTTCTTGATTTACAAGGGACTCTGTAAGATCATAATTTTAAATTTCATCTAAATCTTAAGAAGTAAAACAAAAAAAAAATCAATGTAATTTTCTTGAGGAGCTCATACCCCAGTTTCCAAGGAAAGAGATTTGAGGTTTACCTATGGAACTCCTACAGAACCGAGAAAAAATATCCCTCTTCTCAGACACTGCCCCAGGACAATTGCAGCAGGGGTGGCCACATCTTGACTGTGCCATGCTCTCTCCTGCACCTGCACTGGCTCTTCCCCTTGCCTGCAGCAATGGCAGCCAAGACAACCTGCCTCTCTCTTGATTTCAGGCTGTCAACACTGCTCAGCATCAGCCAACACCTTAAAGCTAAGAAACAGACTGAAAAAATGAGAGGGTGGATTTTATACTCCCTTCTGTGAAAAAAATGTAGTGATGTGGAAGTAATGTAAAGGAATGCATGAAAGAAAGCTATGAAAGAGGTAGGAAGATGGGGAGCCGTAGTTTAAGATAGACAGAAATTCAGAAGCTTTGAGAGAGACAAAGACCCGGAGACAAAGAGTTACAGAAAGACGAGGAACAGAAAATGAAAGTTTTCAGTTCTGTTAACCCAAAGACAAGGTTTTCTGTCAAAACTTTTCACATCTTGCTAGGGAAATCTGAAGCTCCAAAGATCTTAAAGCATTGCTTGAACATGGGCAAGTTCAATCTCCTGGTGTTACTAGTAAGGAATCCTCAGCTACAGCCATGGAGTTGGAACTGTGAAAGTTCAGGTAAAGCATTCAAGAACTACCACAGCTCTTAGGGTTAAAGGACATTCTTAGTCCAGAGCCTTGACCCAAAATAAATTTAATTGACCTCAGCAGAATAGATTTGGGTTTATACTTCTAATCCTAGTATCCATATCTGGATTTAATCTGGAAGAGATTTATAGTCATTCCCTTCTTTTTCTAGTTTCCTTTCAAGGCTGGAATGTTCAGATAAAAATAGAAATGCTCTTTTGGGAGCACATCCAAACTCTTCTCTAGAGGGTTTATCACAGAGAAAAACGTGCTTTCAGTGATCTTCTTCCAGTTCATGAAGGGTATTACTTGGATTTTTTTCATTTAAGTATTTGCCAATAAAAAAAACAACCTGTAGGTATTCAATTTTCTCTTCCATCCATGTGCAAAGTAATTTTGTTCAGCTTTTTGTTTAGCTAGTTCCTCCCTTGGGGAAAAAAAAGAAATAGTTTAGGAGCTCCACTTGAACTGAAACAAAACAAAAGAAAAAAACCAGGATTTCTAGTGGACCCCCAGAAACAACTTAGAAACAAACCAAACAAAACCCACAAAACCTAAGTCATCATTTTCCCAGCTCTGGGAAATCCTGGTCTCTGTAAAGCTACCCCATGGTGTCTATGTTCTAGTTCTGAACGTAATGGTTTCAGCAACAGGTTTCATTCCCAAGCAAATTCCCCACTAGACTGATGGCATGATTTCCCACCTAGGAATGTCATTCAGTGACTTCAAAGTCTTGCTATGTACAATATCATTAAAAAGAGGAATGTCATGAATCAATGCCATTACAATGAACCTTGTGAGCTGAGCTCCAGGGGGGCTTGTTTTGCAGAAGCTGAACTTCCAGCAAACCACACACTGCATCCCTAATATACATCAAGCAATGTAAAAATAAAAATAATATAGAAAAGTCTGGATGTTTTAAGTTTAGTAGAACCACATTAAAATACACTGAATAGAGCTATTCATCCTAAAAAGGCAGTGACTGACGGAATCAGGTTTTCTCAATTACATTCACTTTTGCAGAAAATGTTAGTAATTTGCCTATTGCATGGTGCTTTCATTATTATGTCAAGGAACCATGATCAGCTTATCACTGTAGGAGAAGCTAACATTTTTCTCCATGATTGCAGTAACACTGGGAGATGTCAAAGATGTACAAACATAATACTACCACTTACTAATGTCCAGCTCAAACATTCATTGTATGACTGCAATTTCTTTCATCTTGTATTTCTTGAAATTACAAGTGTGAAAACCATGAAGCAAATTAAACGAGAAGGAACAATAGCTGTGAAAATCTGTTTGTTGATTCAGCTGTCCTTTAGCTGCAGATATTGTAAATGTAAAAATTCATAGTGTAAGTGCTGTATGAATCAGCTACAGGACTAAGAATATAGCAAAAAAAAAATGCAATCAAAATAACCAGAACCCTCTTTTTGGTAAGAGAAGATCTTCCTTAGGTGATTTTTGTAGCACCTAAGGCCCTGGAAGACGAGCATTAATAATCATTTTTGCCAATACTGCAAAAGACATGCAGTATTTTTGTTGGGATATTGGTTATGGTGTACACTGGCAGTGCTCAAGCTCTTGAAATACTTAGTATATTTTACTATAAAAATTTCACATTTCTTCAGCCATTTCTGTGCTAAGAATCTACAATGTAATCTCCTTGACTCATTTTTTTCTCATTATTTTCAATTTAATTTAGTGTTTGCTTATCACCTCAGATGCAGCAATGATGAAGCTCAGCAACAAGACCATGCAGAACCATGACACAGCAGGACCAGTTTTCAGCTAGAAAAGCATACAGATGGCATTACCCTGTCAGGAAAGCATGGATTTATTTTCTCTTCTCCCCTTTAAATCTACACTCAGCTGCATACTGGAATGATGGGGTGAGGATTTCCACGACAAACACAGCTTAGCAGGTGATCATGGTAACATATTTCTGACTGCAGTCCCAGGAGCAGATGTTTGCGTGTTTGAAATCATGCGCCACAAACAGTCATTGTTTGTCATGTCTCATATCAAGCATGTCTGGCACATTTCTATAATTTGACTCTGTAATTGCTGTTCAAAATACTCTACCTCTATGCAGTTCTTCAATTCCCTCTTGCAGATAGGCTGACACTTTATGTGGCTTGGGTTATTATTTCTTTTTCACTCTCATGTCCATTTTAAAATGGCCCCTATTAATTTTGCATTTGTTGTGAAGTTATGATTCCTTTTAACTCGCTTTATGGTGCTATCATTTTGTGGATATATTTTCTCCAATTCATGTAGTTGCTGTTTCCTTTGTTTCCTTATGCCTAATATTCTATGTGCAGGTATTATCAGAGGCAATCTGTGCCTGTCAAGCACTATGGTGAGGACATAGATAGATGTCAGTCATTTAAACTGATGAAAACACAAATGAAGCGGATGATACCCGAAGAAGGGAAGAAAAACTCGAGCCAAGAGTAGCAGTCTTTTGAAATTATTTCAGTGATGAAAGATAAGTTAGGAAGTATATAAAAAAATCCCTCTGCATGATTATTTCAATTTCAGCTCATTTTATACGTACATATATATTTGCATGTGTGTATATGTGTTTGTATATATATGTAATTTAAGAGAAAGAGGGCAATATTCCTGGATTACAATAAAATGGGGGGTTTTATATATAAAATAGATATAATAAAAATACCTCATATGTCTGGATGGTTTAGACTTTGCTGCTGAAATGCCACTAGGCTTAAAAAAAGCAATATTAACACCTGTAATGGATTTCATGCTGTGCTCTGCTACACCAGGGAGAGCTACCTATAGCTATTACTGGTTGAAAGGAAGATAAAGATTCTTATTTTCTAAATAGGAATCCCTGCCTTCAGTGAAGTAGGAATCCCAGCTTCACTTGAAAAGGAAGTGTCAAATTCTGCCAGATATAGGGAGAGGTGATTTCAATGGGAATTGCTCAGATTTGAGAGAGGAAGGATTAGAATTTGACCCCGTCTTACTTAAAAGATTCGACTTTAAAGTAACGGTTGGAGACAAATTGATAATTCAGCAATAGTCTTATCAACACCATGTAGCCTGCTTTTGAGCCTATGCTTTCTCCTTTATCAGTCTGACTCCATGATTTGCTTTGCATTACCTATCTGTTCTTAAGATTTGGATTGCTTCTTAGGCCAGTAAAATTTGACTTTTCAAATATCAAAGGTTTAAAACTTCCAAAGGTTAATGATCATTTTCTGAACGACTGTTTAAATATCAAATAAAGTTCCTTGAAGTCAGCTGTGACAAATATTATTCCCTTCTTTTATAGAAGAATCATTTGGAAGGACAAAAGTTCTTGACAAGAATATTTTGGAGAAAGGAAAAATTTATCAGAGAACAAGAACAAAGCTATCAACATTAGGAGAGGTAGTTTAATTACAAACATTGCATGACAAGAAAATAAAGTCCATAAAGAGGCAGGCAGCACTAGACAAGGTTTGGGATGCCTCCTATAATTTTAAATGTTTACATTATATGTAATACTGTGGCAGAACTCCTTCAAGGAGGTGCAATCACAGTTTTCAGGTGGTAAAGCCTATAGCAATTAGATCTAGAAATTAAGTGCCTATACAATTTACTTCCTGGCATGTCTTTTGCAGTCAATTCCCGGTCCCTGCAGAAACCCAGGAGTTTTGATTTTCCAGAGTTACAGAATGCCTTAAACCTGTGTTGGTTTGGGAGGATTCAGAAAATAAGTTATTTCACTAGCTACAGGGTACCTCTGTTTTATGGCTTCTTCCCAGACTCCCTCCCTTCTGACAAAAGCATTATAAGCAGAATTTGAACGGACACAGGTGTTGAGTAGTTCTCATCTCATCTACAAGAAGAGGTCTGGACTGGAGGAAAAGCAGAGAACCATGGGTAGATCAGTGGGCAGATCAATCAGGCAAAGGCTTAGGTAAACCAATTCCAGGAAATCAATCTTTTGGGGCCTATCACCATTTCATGTTATTTAAAGCAGAGCTGGCTTATCGAAAAGGCTTAATGGTAATGACAAATGAAAGTAGCAGAAGATGAATCAATACAAACCCTACTCTGTATTCCGTGCAAAAGTGTCTTTTATTAGTTTGGGGGGTATGGAAGGAAGCAGTTTTCAGCCTGTAAGTAATTATTGTGACAGTTCTTGTTTACTATTTTCATTTCTCAACTTTTTACTCAAACCCATTTTATAGGCCTATAAAGTTTGATAAAACTCTATTCACTGCTTTATCTAAATATTGATCAGCATGTTTATAGGGAAATTACTATGCCTTCTGCTTGAACAGCAAGAAGTAATAAATTAAGCATTAAAAACAAAAATTTCACATGCTGGGAGTCCTATTTTATTTTGCAGTCTATAATCCACTGCTTTTCTACAATTAATTTTCCTAAATGTGCCCAGTATTTTTATCATTTACTTACAGTTCTACTAGAGCCTGATTGAAGTTATATATATTCTAGCGGATAATCAAACACTAAGAATTATTGTAGATTAATTTGATTGGAATCAGAGGTGAGGAGAGCTCCACCTAGTTAAGTGAAATTCAAGTCTGATATAATTCAGAGAAAATGGTCTTGACATTTTTAATCTAGTAACTAATGTCAGGACTGACTTCATTTTGTCAATTTCTGTTAGTCTCCATCCCACGGCTTTGTTCTTAAATTCTTGTTCATGTCTGTGGTTCTTTTGAGAGGGCATCACTCACACACCAAAAAAATGAGTACTGTTGATCTGGAGATGTTTTCTTGCTTCTTTCACAGTAAAGGATGAGTGAGAAGAGGTATTCAGAATGACTGAGATACAGTATTACATCAACGCTTTTCATCAAGCATGTGTGGCACATTATTTTATTTTGCTACAATTTGCCTGTATCTGAACAAGCTTCTTTCAAGAACCTAAGGGATATGACTCTTTAATAAACACAAAGAAATTTCACAAATATTTTCTTCTCTTGGAGCACTGCTTTCCAACCTTGCCTTTATTAGAAAATCCAAAGAAAAAATGAGGGAATTATCCATCTGCAATATTACTGCTGAACATAGAAGTCCCTGGAGATTTATTTCAATGTGTAGGCCGGAGTAACCATTTCCTCATTACCTTTTTAGATCCTTTAATTCTGAACTTTTAGTGTAAATGCACGCCACTGCTAAGGTCGCTGCTTTATTAAATAGTTCAGTGATGCAATCTAAGCTCTCACAGAATCCAGGGCTAACTGCGTGAAGAACATGGTAAGATGTCCTCTGCACAAAAATTGGGCATTTTAAATGTCTATGGTGTTGACTATCTAAAGCAATAAACTGACATTATCTATAAGCAATACGCATAATAGACAAAAATAAGCTTTCTGGAAGATTTTTAGTCCAAATTTTCTTTCAGTGTAAAGATTTTAAAAATCTGCTTAGGGAAACTGGTGCAAACTATTTTACTAACCTGACTATAAACTGTTTAAACTTAGAATTTTACTACTCTTTCAGGTATTTTGTTTTGCATATAAAAGTCATAGCAATTGGCTCATTTGCACTTTACAAAGCTTTGTCTGCTCTACTAATAGATGCTATAAATAATTTAGAACAACACTGGGTATATAGACTTGTGTGTTTTCCCTTTGGAAAATAATAATCTAGTTTTCTTACCTTATTCTCTCCTCATTGCAGATATAGTGGTTATATTATGCAGTCAATATTTCACCTGAAATCTAAAAGCAAGCAAACCCAGCAATTTTAAATTGGTAAGCAAAACTGCACACAGACATACTATGTGTCCTTCCAGTCGTGGATGGGACAAAATCATTTAGGCGAATCCAGCATCTTTGAAGTCCTCACATTGCTGTTAACCACTTTTTGCAGACTCATAAAACTAGACAGGATTAGGGATCATCTGGACTGACCTCCTGTGTATCAGTAGCTGTTGTACTCCATCGAATTCTAGCAATGCATGGCATTGGCAGGGTAATGCAGAGAATTCTGAGCAGCATTCTTCGCCTGGTATCAAGGGTGTAGTGGTTTTGATTCAAAATATTCATTACTTACTTATTTTCCTTCTGTGAGATAAGAATTAGGAGAAAAACAAAGCAGGCCACAAACCTTAAACAGTTGCAGTACAATGAAAGAGCTTTATTACTAACAGAATTAAAAGTAAAGAGAAAACAACAAAGCAAAATTAAAGTAAATTCCCCCCCCCCCCCTCTTTCCAGCACTTCTCTCCTTTTATCCAGCTCACACAAGGGATAACAGAACATGGGATGTTAGTCAGTGTTGTAGTTCTTGAAAAGTCTCTCTCTTATGCTTAAGAAAAAAAAAGGGTTTTCCTTCAGTTGCACGTGGTTCCCAAACTGCCACCAATAGCAGACCCGCCCGGAAACAAACAGTCTGCTATGTGTAGAACATCTCTCCCATGAAGAATTTCACAGTTCTTTCACACTACAGAACATGGGCCATCATATGGGGTTATTCATCTTTTTAAGGATAAGTTATTTTGGCCTGCACACAGAGGCTTTTCTTCGCCACAAGTCTCTAACAGCCTCTTACTACTTCTATATAGCCTGGCATAGGCACTCTTCACAAACTTCATAGGCACACGTTGATTCTCCACCCCCCCCCCATGTTCTTCAAATGGATTAAAGAGACAAACAGTTTGTGGTATTACAGTTTCTTACCACGGCATGCAAGAAGGTTTCTTTTAAGCTGCGCGCCAGAATCGCGGCACCGCCCTCTTTTCTCCCGTCGCCATGCTCAGCTCCGTCCCACGTGACTCACTTCTCTTTCTCTCTGACTCTGAAGCCGCCATGTTGAAGAGTGTTCTTGTTCGGGCTTTACGGTGGGGAAAGCCTCGCTCCCTCTGTGCTGCTGGCTGCGTGGTGTCCTCTTCAGTTCAGCACGGAGTGTGCTGGCTGCAGACAGGAGGCTCTGCCGGCTCCCGCTGGCTCCGCCGGCTCCGCATGGAGAGGAGAGGGACCCGCCTGTCCCCAGAAGCCGCGCTGGATGGGTTTAGCTGTGAGCAGTCCATGGCTGGTTTTAGCTGCCTGCGGCTCTGGGACAGTCCCCCTCAGTGACCCAGGGTCCGTGCCGCAGCGATGGGAAAGGGGGAAAGGGGCAGTGGCCCCGGCCCGGCCCAGTGGGGCCGGGAGGCTCGGAGCCCCCTCACCTTCCAGCAGGCGAGCTCCGACCAAAAAGGGGAAGTCCCGCCTTTCCGTGCGGTTTAAATATGTAAATTGTGAGAAGCGTAATTGGTCTTAAAGACTGTCCATCAACTCAGGGTCAACCCAACACAAAGGGACAGCATTTTTTCATCTCTTCACCACTCTGTTCCACTGGTTGACCACGCTGACTGCTAAAAATGGGTAGTTTATTTCTAATATGAATTTGGTTTTTAACTGCTACACATTATTTCTTGTTTCTGTCTTTCTCTACTAGATTAAAGAGCCTTTTGTATATCCTTTCCCTGAAGGAATCTTATTTACACTAATGTTGTCTCTCAGTCAATTTCTTGGTTAACTAAGCAGAGTTCTCTAAAGCATCCTTTCTGACACTGTCCTGTACATCTCCAATTTTTCAGGAAATCCAAAATAAGTATTTTCTGTGTGGGTTTAATTCAGTGAATTAAAGGTGGTTCTCAGTCCCACAGGTCTTGAGTCTTAACACAGGCCAAGCAACAGACGCAGAGGAAATGCATGGAGCCAGCAGGATGTCAGAGCCACCATGACAAGCAGCTATCTCAGCACACACACACGGATTAACTGTTGACAAGTTTTTTGTAGGCATTTTGTAGGCATCCTGGCAAAGGAGAGTTTCAATGAGGGACTTGAAGGAGGATAATGATGGAGCTTAGCAGATGTTCACAGGGAACTTCACCCAAGCATAAGTAATTACCTCTGATAATACTGCCTTTGATGGGTGAAGGGTTTCAGAGGGTGTCTGGACGAGCTAGTTTGGGTACCCTGAGCAGCACAAGACAGCTGTGGGGCAGGATAGTACTGCAAACATGCCCAGCCCTCACCACACAGTTATCAGCCAAGCCACAGTATCATGATACACTGTGGCCAACACTTGACAGGGTTTTTAAGAGGCAGCAGAGCCATCTCTCTGCCTGGCACTGCCTTGGTACTGTGAGGATACTCCCTGAAATGCCTTTAAACGTTATGGATAGTGAAATGTGGTAAGATTGTTTTATTTACTTCCCTCTGCATCTAGAAGTTTCTTGATAATACATTGCTTTTTCTCAGTCATATTTAAGAATGGGAAATAGCATATTGATTTTGTCATGCCAGAGAAGAAATGTGAACCTGTCAATGTCTACATTCACTCTAATCCAGTAGGCTGGTCCTCCATCTCTCTGCCAACTGTAATGTGTTTTATTGGAGAGACAGGACAAAAAATATTTTGGACAATTAATCAAGATTCAGTCTGGCTGCAACAGTTCAACACTATGTAATAAAATGTTTTTTCTTTTTACCCAGAAATTTTCCTTTCTAGTTTGAAAGTAAGCCATTTTGTCAGGAAGCTCTGGGCAGTTACACAGCCACAATCAGTTCAAGCTGATATAAAATCTTAAGCAAATATGATTTTAAACTATATTGAGGGAATTTATTTTTTAATTAAATGCTCTGCACTTTGTATTGGTCTCTATCCAGTCTATGTCTTTATGTTCAAATGTCATGGCTCATCACTCGCACTGTCTGCTGATTGTGAATTGTATAAAAATTCAGCCACCAAAACAGAAGTTTTTAAATTTCGTATAAAGGCCTGGGGTTCCTTGTTGCAGCTTGAATTATTCTCTGATTTCTACGTAAAAATATGATATTTCAAAAATTACTCTTGTCCTTGCTGTGTCTGGGTACCTTTGTTGAGCTGTTGAACTATCTCTGTAGACAAGACAAAATCTCAGATTTTATCCCCAGAGGGTTAGTCTTTGTATTCATATACATGATTTTCAAACCTAATCTTAGAGACACTCGAGATCTCCTCAGTCTTGTTATTGCAAGGATAAAGGACTGGGCCTAAGTCCACAAAAGAAAGCCAAGAGGCAAAGAGAAGACTTCTATAACAGCCAGTGTACTGGCCAGGAAGGGGCAGAGGGAGAAGAAGGAGCAAAATACATTGCTTCTGGGATATCCCTGCCTTCCCTTGCAACAATCCAAACACAACCCCTCTTCAAACTGCAATATTTGTTATATGTATGACTTCCAGTGATCCATCAGAAATAGTCAAGAAAGTGCCTGTGACTGTACTGCCACCCTCAGAAGACCTTATGCCTTATACCTTTAGCCAGCTGTGCCTACATTTGTATGGCATGAAAATTCTTTTATCCTTGTCACTGAATCTTTTATCAGAGCTAAATTTGAATTTGGGGAGATAGGAGGAAATGCCAGCAGCCTCTACTCTGAAAGATATGCTTTAAAGTCTTAAAGAGGAGTTATGATTTTTTCAAAATTGAGGACTGGTTTGTCAGTAGGGATTTCCCAAGGTACCAGTGCACATCTTCCTCACATGTACAGTTGAATTTATCTTTTGCTTGAAATCAAAAGTATATTTGCTCAGAGAGAGCAACTTTACATTTTGGTCTGATACTGAGTATTTTTGTCTCCTGGACCTCACCAGACTATGTGGCTCCCATGAAATGATGGACTAGAGCCAAGTGAGGCAGCGAAGGCAGGCATGTGAAGCTTTTTAAGGACAAGACAGTAGCACAGACTAGTGAACCATTTCCCTCTTAATACAAACAGTTTTAAAGCCAGACTAAGCCTTTGAGCATGGGGAAAACAAGAGAAGCGTTATTACCCATTTTAACTTTTCTAGCTATGAAGATTAGATGCTTATTTTTTTTACTACACCCCCCCCCCCGACTCAGAAATAATCACTGTTACTACATTATTCTATCCTTATCTTCTGAGATGCAGAGACTGATGAGAGATAAGGTAAGTAATCTAACTGGCCAATACACAGTCTTAATTTTCTTAAAATAATTAGAGCAATATATTAAAATATAAAGAATGTAACTCATTAATAAGAGTGATAATATAATTGTCTCTGCATGACTGTGACACTAATCCAATCATAAATTGATTTCTAGGAGAAAATAAGCAGCTATCTTTACAGTATCTTAGGTCATCAGTTACTTCTATCTTGTTCCTGAGGAGGATTTTCTTAATTGGTATTGACTAATTATACTTCAAAATTTTGACCTTTGGCAGATTTTCATCTCTTTAAATCAATCACTGCTATCTATATAAATCAAGGGTCATTATTCTACATTTTCTGATAGAAGAAAACAGTAGAGAGAAAGCTCTGAACTATTCCAGCTTGCAGAGACATAAAGAATGTATTTAGGGTTTGGCTTTGGACAAACCACCTCACCTCAGCTGCCGTTATCACAAAACTCCCTTTGTTTAAGTGTAAATACTGCTGATTAAGCAGAGACAAACCTGTCTATTTCTCAGTTTAATATCTCCCAGTTCCTACACTCTGTCCCTTCATCCATCATTTTTTGAAGTGATGACACTGCTCACTAACTTGGCTATTACAAACAGTACCTTCCAATTAAAACTTCTCACAAGTCATAGTGAACTTGAATAACATGGGCACTAATGGAAGGACAATGTATAGATAAGTCTGAAATTGAGAGCTTAGCTAGGGAATTTTAGCTCCTTTCTTTTAACCAGCTCAGAGGTCTGTTTTATTTACATCTCAAAAACATTTTACATTGGCTGTGCTTTATTTTCCAGCTCTCAGAGTTAGAAACAAACCTAGTTTATCCTTGGTGTTTGTGTACTTTTATTTGAAACCGCTTCATATTAGACATTTTTAAGTCTAGAGCACATTATTTTTTTATCATTCAAACTGAATTTAGAAAGCCGAAGGAACACATTTCAATGCATTTTGTTTATGCAAAGTTAACTGACTACAAACATAAAAATTGTAAAAAGTTTTAAAAAATCTTTTTCTAAATCAAATTCAATTTCCTCTGAAATGTATTTGAAAATGAAAGCAAAAGCCTTTACTTTGGCACTTTAAATTATGCCAATTTAAATTGGCATTTTAAATTGTTTTCAATCAACTGTGACTTTCTCCAAAGGAAAAGTCCCAGTTTACACTGCATGTAATAGTTAAAGTTTCAGAATTTCTGAGGTTAGCATGAGTTGATGAGTCAAGTAGGTAGGAATTGTTTCCTTTCAGGAGACTAACTGGCAAGAATTTTGTCCCTTTTTTTTGCCACTTTCAAAATACAGTCTTTTTCCTCTCTACTTCCATCAAGAAGAAAAAGATCCTTGAAAACCCCAATGAGGAGGATGCCAGCAGCAAGAGAGAAAGCAAAGCAGACTGTGAAAACTGTGTCAAAAAGCAAATCAGCAGAGAAACCTTATTGTTTACTACCCTTAGTATGAAATTAAATCTGGAGGGTTAGACTGCTTCTTTTCCTATGCTCAGTATCCCAGGTTTCACCAACAGCTTGGTCAGGGTGCAAACCAGGCAAGTGAGAGGAAATGCAAGAAACCTCAGAAGAAAATACTACAGCAGAGAATTATCACTTCCCTGCAGAGGATGACTAGATAGGTAAGCTAATGATGAGAAAACTGCAAAGTTTGTGTACAGACCCCTCAAATTTCTTCTCAAAAGAAACTAAAGAACTGCTAATATTGCTATTAGTGTCTCCCCATCCTCCCTGTTAAGTATGTAACATTGCAAATCTTCTCCAGGATTTGTTTTCTCCAGGAGGATATAATTTTACCAAATGCAATCAAGAATTTGGAGTTCACAAACCAATGTTCACAAAATCACAGTCCTAATGTGCTCTCTGATATAGGGCTATATGAGGGATAAAATGAATATATTTCCTTTGAAGATAAGAAAAAAATATATTTGTCTGCTTCTTGCATATAGCACTTAAAATTTTTTGCCTACAGAAAAGCTTCCACTTCCTCAGATATATTTAGTTTTAAATGTACTATGTGCTCTCTGGGAAAAAATTACACAGCCTAATAGATCTTGCTCTATTCATTTCTCATATTCTGCTTTCTATATTGACAAGTCATTATATGTATATTTTGTTGTTTCTTTATATAGATTCTCTTGTTACATTAGTGTTCTTTCTACTTGTATTTCAAAACTCTCAGCAACAAATTTTTGAGAAAAAACAATTTTCTAAGGTAAAATTCAACTTCCATTTTCAAAGACTGCTTTTACCATTTTTAACTGCTACAAAATTTGCTATTTTTTTTTAACATCCATATGATTTGGTAATTTCTATTCTGGCAGTTCACAGGCTATATAAATCTATGAGATAATTGTAGAATAAATGATATAATTGCATATAATATCAGTCTGCTTTCTGTATACATCTGTAGCTAAAAATTACAATATAATTATATACACATAACTGTTTAGTTATCCAGCAATTATAACTGTTACAGTTTCTTGCATGGAAGATGTATGGAAGAATGTTTTGGTACTTTCAGCACTGTGAATCTGGCTTTGTGTGAATTATCTTTGTTTGGAAGTTTTGAATTAAAAAAGGTGATAACCTCAAGAAGAGGCCACTGGCAGAGAACTTCATGAATGTGTATAAGGGAGAAGTCAGTGTGTCAAGAGGATGGAGCCAGGATCTTCTCAGTGGTGCCAAGCAATAGGACAAGAGGCAATGGGCAGAAACTGATGCACAGGAAGTTCCACCTGAACATGAGAAAGAACTTCTTTAATGTGTGAATGACTGAGCACTGGAACAGATTGCCCAGAGAGGTGGTCTGGATGAAATCCTGTGCCATGTGCATGACCCGGCTTAAACAGGGAGACTGGACCAGGTGAGCCGCTGTTGTCCCTTCCAATCTGACCCATTCTGTGTTTCTGTGACAACTGTTTACCCACATTGCTCGTCTTTTTTTTCTTTTTTTTTTATTTACTCCCTACATCTAAACTGTGAATGTAAATTAAGTTGGTTTTAAGCATGTAGTTAAGAAAAATCCTACCTTCAAAGTAGTTAGGATAAAGGTGCTCATTAAAATTGTTTTCTTCTAACTAAATTCATTCCAATGAACAGCAAATATTTGTCAAAGAATTTAATTGAAATTAATTTAAGCAACAGCTCCTTACCATAATAGGCTGCAAAATTACACTTCCTCATACTTTTTGCTGTACATTCACTCCTTTTTCTGTTAATATTCATCTAAATATATGTAAAAGTATTTCTTACATCATAAGCCTTTACTATGTAAAGCCAGTAAAGTGTGCTTTCTCTTGAAAGAGAAAAGGTGAACATGATTTTTCATTCTTCCTCACTGAACTCCAGATTTCTCTCTTAACACATTGCTGAGGCCAAGATATTGGGGCTGATCTTACCAGCATTCTCCTCATCATCAGAAGACAAAGGTCTGAAATTCCTCAGAAAAGGAGGGGATTGCAATAAAGTCTCTCTGGAGCTTTTTGGCTTTTCTCAGTAAGTTTAACAGAGTAGGATTAAAGAGAGGCAGCGTACCACTGCCTCAGATACAACTTAAAAGAAAACAGTGAGTCCGTGTTATCATTTCCTACCAATTAACTGTAACCACATTAGACATTTATTGGATTTGGCTAGCAAAGAGTGTAGATATCTTTAAAAGGTTGTGACAATATTCTAAAAATTAACCCAAGCTATTATATCAGATCTAGATGCTTGAGAAATTCTTGGTAATTTTGGGACACATAATATTTGACCAATTATGCTCATATATATGCTCACCAGAGTATATAATTTCGAAGACAGAGTTCTCTCCAGTTACTGTCTATAATTAAAGCATAGTATCAGGAGCAAAGGTTAAAAAAAACCAAGAGTGACTTGAGAAACAGTGCAATAGAAGAGGAATAATTGGACAATGTGGAGCATGAATTTTACAATCTAAAGAGGCTGAAACTCTCCAGGAGTACAGCAGATGACTGAAAAGGTTCAAGCAAGATAATTGTGTTTTTATGAAGCCAAGAGGAAACACTGAAAAGAAAAATGGGATAAGGCAGGTTTTCTCATTTTAACATTGCAGAATATGAGATTAATTTAAGAATCAACAGTTGAATGAGAAAGAGCAAGTTAGTTAATACATTATGTTACTGCAATTTAACAAGCACTGGAATTCGAGAAGTGGATTAATGTAGAACATATTTGAGAGTGTTAAGACAAATACTCTTCTGAAATCTTCGACAAATCCTTAACCTCAGATTAGAATGTGACAGATATCAGAAGCCTCTCAAAACCTGTAAGAAATGCACAACTAAGAAAAAGAAGAGCATTAGATTTACATCTTGGATTTGATTTAGAAAAAGAATATGATGATGCCAGATTGCATAAAAAAGAGATAAGCTTATAATATTGGGGTGGAGGCAGGGGAAATTTCTTGCCAGTATGTCTCAGACCATAGAAATGACCAAAGAAAATCAAAAACCTAGAAAGATGTCAACAAGAAACCTAATCAGGATAAGAGAGCAAGAAGCATGATGAAATAAAGTACAGCCTTTCAGAAGAACACTATATTCAAGGGAAGCTAAAATTTGACATATAAAATCTGAAGCTTCCTAAGGAAAAAAAAAAAGCACTTTTAGAAAAGAAGATTAATTTGTGAGAATGGTGCAAGTTTCAAATTTGGTTAGTCTGAAAAGGAGAAAATTCATTCCATATGCTTCCATTGCTTATACACAAGTTAATGCAACATCTAAAAATGCAGAAAAGATTTGAAAGTTAAAACAGTTTTATTTACAGGTGTGGATAAGAAACATTCATAGAGGTCACAAGACAAATGCTCCCTATTGAGGGGAAATAAAGGCAAAACAAAATCTTGAAAAGACAGAGTTTGAATTGTTGCAGAGATGGAACACACATTGCAGAGCTGTAAGTTTATCAGACCTTAAATCTCTCTGAGAGGCATTACAAGGCAGAGGCAGAAGGCTGATGAATTGAAATGTAGAAACGACAAAGTAGGACTAAGTGGAACTACAGAATAGTAAAGGTGCTACAACAGAGTTTAGGGGTGGGGTAGCAGCAACAGCAAAGCCACAGCACCCCATCCTATACAAATTAAAATTTATTTACTAACCAGGATGACTGTAGTGCTGGATAGCAATTTCTGTTCAACAGCACAGCACATTCATGCACATGCTGTACAAACACACCCCCCCAGCCACTGCTTCAGCTCCAACTTGAGTGTCACAGTGCCCTCGGGGCAGCAGGACTCCTCATAGATGGACAAAGTGCCTGAGCCCTGGCTGCTGCCCTGAATTTCACACAGTGCTTTCACCTTGGACTTAGCCCTCTGCAGTTTGCTGGGTTCCTGGGAAGGTCTTCCTATCAAGGAGCTTTACATTTTTATTGCTTTCTAACTTAGATGATCAGGCTAACCTTCCAAAGGCCTTGGCAGTCTGTCCCCCCAGGTCAAATACCTTTGAATTTCTCTGTACATAAACCCAGCTAGCTGTTTCTGCGTGGTTTTCTCTTACCTTCTGACATCCCACCCTAAATGTATTACAAAGAAGCAGAGCTCTTAAGAACAACTTTGTGTTTCTTGGCTTCTCCCCCATGCATACCTACTACATTAAAGGTGGGCAGATGTAATTCTGACTTCCAAATATGGCTCCCCTATAAAAAGTATTTGTATTTTCCCAGAACATGGCATAATCACCTAATATTATGTTAGAGCTCAGCAGATTACTTGAGGTCTCATTTAAGGGATTCATGCTTTCAGGTAGGCTTTGATACATTACACAAAGGAAAAAAAAACATATTCTTGACAAGCTGAGAAGTTATATAAATAAAACGCTAGTATAATAGTGACTCAAAAAATGGCGTTCACATCAGAATGAGACTCAAAAATGTTATACATATTGCATATAAGAACAAAGAAACTTTATAAATCATCCACAGTTCAAATAGACATTTTTCTATGTTCTTGAAAATACATATTGATTTTGGATTATGATTCCCACTTAGCTGAAGAACAAAGAATAAAAAAACACAGCCATTATAAATTTGATTTCATGTACAAATCAATATTTGCAAGATATGACATGAGCCACAGTAAGGACATATAAGAAACAAGTTTTAACAGTTTGCAGAGATTTATTATTTTTGGTATACTTTTCCAGGTCCAAGACAGACACAGTCAAATGATAAAAAAAAAAGACTATCAAAATTACTTGAAGGATTGTTAAAAGCCTGCTCTACTAGTTTGTTCTGCACTGGATAATTATAGGACAGTACCTCTTGAATCTAAATTCTTAATGGCCTTATGTTATTTAGTAAGTGAGGGGAAAGATTTAGATAAGTGCTATTAAAAGTAGGAGTATTGTGAATTCCTTTTAAGCATAATGAAAAGAGCAGACAGACAAGACGAATAGGTTAAATCTGCAATGACATAGCCATCTAACAATATGAACTCAAACATCTACAATGTGGACCTTTTCCCCATGAAGATGCCCCTTTTTGTTAAAAAGGTTAAACACTAGTGCCTGATAAAAGACTAAAACATGAAGAACAGAGCCAAGGTGAGGAAGGTCAGGCAGAAGTGTAGCATGAGAACTAGGCTCAAAGATATAAGGTACCATCCCAAAGACTGACTGAAAATACAGGTACATATTGTATTATATATTATTTTTACTCTGTACACATATTATATGCATACATTTCTTTCCTCTAAAAGTAGTGTCTTTTTCTAATTTTCTGCAATACAGCAATTTTTAGCAATGAATATAAAATCAAATAAATTAAAATAAACATAATTATTTTATTGTAACTGAATAAAAGAATTCAAGAGAATCAAAATAGATGCCAAAAAAACACAGAGCAAAAATTCAGATCCCTGAAATAACTGTCAGGCTGCATCAAAATGGAACTGGAGAGATGCACCACAAGTATAAAACACTGCCAGCACCCATGAGGTGCAACCATCATCTCCAGGAATTTTGTCTTCACAACACACCACCTCCTACAATGAGAATAAGCAGAGAAAAGGTGACATGAATGGACAAAAATGGAGAGAAAGGCTGATGGAAGAGAAAATGCAACACTTTTTATTTGTCCAGTTCCTCTAGATGAAGTTCAGAACTTCTGGCTTTGAGCATTTTGATGCTAAAACAGAGACTGAAGAGCCTAACTTTCATCTTCAGAATTCACTGACCTTCAACCAGTACTTGCTAACTGAGGTTCTTAAGGTGACTCCAGAGAAGTCCACCTTTCCCAGTTATAGAGGGTGCTGAAAAGCCTGATGATTTTAAAGTTTTAAGCTAGGCACAGAACAAGCTATGCATCATGTCCTTACTTACCAAATTATTTTTGAATAGCACTGAACTCAAAGTCAAAGAGATCAAGAGTTTGGAAACTCCAAATAGTATAAATTATCTGCTGACAAGTTCAGTTTTAGTTAAAGTACAAGCAAGGGTACTATATACAAAACAAGATCTATAGAGGGTCTTCAGCTTTTATACCCTGTAATTTCCTGAACGGACCATTTAAATATCCATAAACAAAGTGGGGTTTTTTTAATCCTTTAAAAAGTTCCATTGTTAGGCCTAAAATTGTTCAGAAATGTTTTTCATTTAAGCAATTTCTTATGGCTGTCACTATGATTTAAGATCTTCTACAGAATCTCTCACATAAGGTATGCCTGCCTAAATTACTTTGGACCTAATCTTAGACAAAATGCTGTAACAAGTGTTCAATAAATGCATGAGTAAGCAAAGAAAACAGGTATTTAACACTTGTGACTAGTATTATCTTTTGAAAATATTTGAATGAAAGTACATTGAGTTTGTTAATTAGGTTCCATACTAAAAAAGAATGTTCAATCATCTGTCTAAAAGGCTTGTCATTGTACTACCACTGGCTGAAAAACCAACCTAATGCCAATCAATGCCAGATGCATTTCTTTATAAACCACTTTCTTATCCCTTGGCTTGATCCTGATAGGTAGGAGGAGAACTCTCAGGATGAACATATATTTAAGCCAAGATTATTTTTTTGCTGGGTAAAAAAAAAAAATTCAAATTAGAAAGATGTTGTGTTAGAAAAATGTAGATATGCCATAGTGATATGTATTGAAATTGTACCTGTGAGGTCTCCTTTTCTTTTTGCTAATAAAAGTTTGAGGAGATTGCTCCATGACAACTGGGTTTTTCAGTGTGTTCTGTTAACTTAAAAATTGCAGCAAAAATAAAATGTCCTGGCAATAAATCTTTTAATCTGAGGATGGAGAGGAAGATCTAAGCATGCACAAGGATGATTGAACTCTCAGATTTTTGCACACTTACAGGTTCCCTGCACTGTCACCCTGAATTAGGGGATCAAATATTCAGCCTAAGGCTGCTATGGCATAGGACAAGTTCCTAGACCAAGGACATATACCCTAACAGGTGACTATAAAGGACTCTTTGCTTTAATTACAGGGTCACAGATAGATATTATTCCCCTTATTTTCATTTTCAGTTTAATTTCATACTTTATTTTATTCAGTCAGGACCATAAGAATCACATAATTTCTACTAGAAATCACACAACATCCAACTTTATCTAACTTTCACCAACCCCTGAAAATTGGTTTTTAGAACTATCATTCTGCTTCACCAAATCCCTTTGAAATCAATGGGATTTTCGGAGCAGAGTGACTGACAGATGGCTCCCTTAATAAATAAAGAGGAGTGATTTTAAATACAGATTAAAGGTACAAATATCACAGGTCATAAGGCAAACAATAATAATACTCTACAGAAGATTTTTTTTTCCAAGTGTTAAATGAACCTAAAAATAAATTAAAATAAATAAAACTGCCTCCTCTAAATAAGCAACAGCAGCATTGCTATCTAAGCCATGTCTTTCATTTGGCTGAGCTGAACTGCAGTTCAGCTCACATTGTGCGAGCACAGATGGGTCGCAGGAGTGACACAAACCTCACCTCGTAACTCCTTATCATGAGCTGGATTCTGATCATTATCAATTTAAGTCTCCTGAAAGCTGCTGTGATTCTGGGTGTCAGTGACAGCACAGCTTCAAGTGGCAGCTCTGGATCAGCACAGCTGGTGGAAGATGCGTCTGCAGCCTTTCAGCCTGTCTTGCAATGACAGCAATGGATAAGGAGGGAAACGGCTCAGCAAGGGAAAAGTGGGCTCCACACTGAGGGAAGACTGGTATTATCCATACCTCATCACAGTGCCTCTGAAAATATCCCTAGTGCCAGATGGTGTCTCAACAACACTGTCCTTCCTTTTAATCATCCTCCTGGGTGTCCTGAGTGCAGTCCAGCGGAGATGCAACAGAAATGCTCTCACTGACAGAATACCTCTCGTATTGTAGATGAACAGCAACAGCAACAACCCTGCTTGGGGTAGCTGAGCTTAGGCAACCCATACTCCACAATACCATGAGGAATGTCACGCCCCAGTGACTCACTTATGGATCCTCCAGAACTATTAGGGTCATATCCAAACTCATCAGACCCTGATCAAAGGTCCTCTGGACTGACCAGCCTTCTGTAGTCTCCCAGCTAAAAAAAATATTGCTATTGCACATATTCGAAGATACAATTTAGAGCAACTTGTAGTCATCCAGTTGGAAATTCCCATTCCACCACAATGGGAATGAAGATCCCACCTCTGGGTGATCAGTGATGTACAGCTTGTTTTCTACAAATAGGAAGAAGTCAAATTTGTAAACAGGAGCCTGTTGTTATTTATTTTATTAATAAAACATTGAGACTAATGAGGAATATAGCCTCTCACACATAGATTTACCATGAGTGTTTACGGTGGACAAGAAAGTGTGCCTCCTGGGTACATTACATCTCTACAGTATTTTCCAAGGATATATATCAGGTTGTACAAATGTTGTTCAGCTGCACAAACCCACCAATTACAGCAATCATTTGCTTGTTAATTTCAGTCTGCTGTGCAATGATTTATAGTAAACACTTTTCCAAGCTCCTGGGAGACAGCACTACCAACTTCCGGGTCAGGGTCTGGTGTCCTCGCCAGACCGACAAAAGTTCCTGACAGTACAATCAAAGTAGCCTTTCTCTTCTTGGAAATAGCTGACATGTGACTTGGAATAAACCCATGATCCCACCAGGGAAGTAAGTGATGTGCATCCATAATGCTGTAGCCTAAGAAGTGTGGATGCAGGTTCAGTGCCCCTGACCATTGATCCAAGCCCTGGGAATTTCAGAGAACATCTCATCCCAGACTGTGACTGATGGGGAGCTGAAGCAGCTGGGATTTTCACCTCGACTAAGCTTTGGAGTAAGGTTATAGGAGCAACAGAAAATGCTGGCACATACTTCTTATAGAGTTCTGTGCTATGTATATGCAAGGATTGCTCATGGAACAGAAAAAGAGGATGAAATACAAGTAATATTTGGTTTGTGGATGAGAGTCATTCTTCAGAAAACTCCTGGAAGCAAGCATAACTAAAGTTTTCTGTGAGCATGCCAGCAGCCTGCAGTGCAAGTGCTGATGGGGATTCCACAGCTGTACTTTCCCAAGGGAGGCCACAGGAAACGATGTAGGACAGCATGGTACCCATGGCCAATCCCACCTGCACAGGAGCTGATCGAGGAACTTCATGATCAGTGTGTGCTGGTGTCACAGAACATTTCACTCTCAGCATAGCCATAGGGAGACTACCATAATGAGCATTATATAAGAAAACAGTTTCTCTGACAAGCTGATCAGATCCCCCTTGGGTAGTTGGGGTCTAATCCATCACTCCCTGCTGCTCTACCGGTAAAAGAGTAGATTTAGTTTAAAACAATTTAATTCCACATGGAAAAACAGTGCAATAGAGAAATCAATCAAGTACTCTGTATTTACATAAAGACCAATATCCACAGCCAACAAAAATTGGAGTGATTCTGCTGAAGCCAGTGGAGTTGCACTGATTTACACTAGCTCAGGCTCTGCTCTAATATTTTAGAAATAATGATCTAAAGCCTCAGATAACCTATGCCAGAACAACTCCATCAGATTTATACATCGACAGAGGATATGACCTTTTATTTAAATGAGTATGTTAGAATTCCCCTTTGGTTTGTTAAAAACACTGGAAAACAGTAACCAGGTTGTTGATTGGTATGCCCCTAACCCAGAGGCACAGTAGTTCAGATGCTGCATGCTACATGGCTGCAGTTTTTATACCAACACTGCAAAAGTATTTCATAGCAGGGACAGAATGGGTGGTTAGAAAGTAAATCTGCCCTATGGCAATCCTCCATCACGCATCTCTCACTTGTCCAAATTTCAGAGTGAATGCTGCATATGGTTTTGCCCTCTGGAGCATGAGGTTCCCTTTTTGTTCATTTGTTTTTCTCTTTAGCTTCAGTGTTTCTTATGGCTCAGGTGCTTAATAGAGGATAGTGAAAAAGAAATGTGCAAATATGGAATTGAAGGTTCAGTGACATTCATAAGCTTTTGACATTTTTTGGGGTCTCTTGTTCAGCTTAGATTCTGAGCAGAAGATACTTTATGGCATAAGAAGCTTCACACACACTTTTCCAAATGCTGGAGGTGAACTGCATTTGCATGGGGATGGAAGAATTATTTATCAACCATCCAGCCCATTTTTTCCATTCTGTATACCTTAAATCTCTATGTGTTATGATGACTGTTATAACTGAATTAGTGCACAGTCTTAACACTTTACAGATATTGTAGCCATGTTCAGAAACAGCATAATATCTGCAAAAGTTCATGCATGAGGATAAATTCAGACCATAGACTTCTGGAATCAAAAAATGTTTTGGAAGGTACCTTTAAGGCCCTCTAGTCTAATCGTCTGCAATGACCAGGGACATTCTTCAACTGGATTCGGTTGCTCAGAGCCCCATCCACCCTGATCTTGAATGTTTCCAGGGACTTTACACCTACCACATCTGGGCAAACTGTTTTAGTGTTTTACCACCCTCACTGAAAAAACTTCTTTGTTATATCCAGTCTTTACTTTAAAATTAAATGACTGATAACACAGTTTGATTCTTTTGAACCCAATGAGATTACTTATGTGAGTAAATTAACTCATAAATTAAAGGTCTTTGCAGGTATTTCACTTTAATCTCAAAAGTGAAAATCTGACATCTTAAAGTCAAATAAAATAATGGGAACATTGATTTTCATGATAATTTTAGTCCAATGGCAACAAACAGATAAGCAGGTCCAGATGACAGAAATGCTAAAGTATATGAAGGAGGCAATAAGACAATAAATTCAGTTGTTCGGCAGAGGCACATGATTGTTACAATGACCCAGTTAAATTCAGTTAAGTGTTCCACCATGGTTTTTCTTCTAAAGTAAATATTATTCTGCATTGCAGCAGAACAATAGGAGAAGAAACAGAAGGTAGAAGAGTCCATAGTAAGAACTCTTTTGTGTCCACCACATAATACAGGGATTTCTAAGAACAGCTGCAGTCAGTAAGAAGTCAGTGTCAATCAAACCTGTACAAGGAAGGAATTCTAGGAATAAGAAGGCATCTCTAAAATGACTTAATCATGAGCAATTAACAGTAAGGACCTTGCTTATGTATGTCGGGGAAATCTGAGTCATTCTGCCAGTTTCAGTCAAACTGTACTGATTAATCAACAGAGGAGCAACCTACTGGGTCAAAAAAATTTAATTTTTTCCTGTCTTTGAGGGATGTATTTGAATGGCTGTTTTTGTACCTAGGATCTTTGAGGCACTTGAAATCAGAGTTGACAGAACAGAGCTGGAAGATGTTTTTGGAAGAATTAGTAATACAGACTGTATTTTGATTCCATAAAATTTAAGAAGCTTAGAAATCTCATATAGTACTTCTAAGTTTTGTTCTCAGGAGAAGAAATAGACAAGGCATTAAAATCTCAAATCTCTGAAGCTGGTGAATGTCTGTCCTGTCCTCACCGTATGACCCAATGTGGCATATCTACACTTCATCCTTAAGTGTAAGCTGGTAGCAATTTTATCTATATTGCACCTGCATAATGTAAAACTGCGATTGCTGAATGTTACATTCCAATTTATCTTGATTCAGTGAGACACAACATATGGCCATATTATGCATTAACTTCTGCAAAATCATGCTACTGGGAAGGTACACTGCATGAGGAATATTAGTCTCCCATCACAATCCACCACAAGTCATATCAAATACCTTATGCCTGATGCTTTGACATACAGATGGATCTTGGTATCAGCTTGGAATCCGTTTATTAATCAAGCCATATTAGCCATGAGAGGTGCCTGCAGTAGGTTTTGCTGTATACTACATGGGATTGCAATGGGAGAAAAAGGATAAAAGGAGAGCTAGGAACAACAAAGAAAATTGTTGTGATATGCACATTTTTAAGTACTCCATTCTCCTTTTTTTTTATTTTTTCACAGTGCTTGTGTCTATATTTTTCTTTCTTTTCACTCTCTAGTTGGTGTCACCTTAGTTTTAAATTATTGCTTCCTTCCTGTCTTTGCAGCTTTCCCAAGCAGATTGTAAATCAAAAAATGTCCAGGCTGAACTCTTCCATTTTTTAAACCCAAAGGGCACTAAGTGCAGATTTTCAATTACAATTACTTTGGCTGCAGCCTTGAATCCAGTCCCACTGCAAGCATATTTGCCAATAGAAATTTGTTATTAAGGACAGGAATATGCCTCTAATCACTTTATGGAAGCATGTTCTTGACACTAACAAGATCTTGATCTAGAGACCTTAGATTTTCCAAAGATCAACAGAAGTTTTGAACTTGAAAAACATGCTTTTCCCTGGTAAAAGTGTTAGGAGAGACAGCCCTGTGAGTCATGACTTAGCATGACCTCACTGAGCTGTCTGTGCTGTGGACAGTTTATTGGTGGGGGAAAAACCTCAACTCTGTATAAACTAACCCTCCCCCAAAACCTGCAGTTATGATGAAGTGAGGAAGGTAAATAAAAGGAAAAAATGGATCAATATACCAAAATCAAAAATAATGCTGCCCATCACCAAGGAAATAGTAGAAAAAAGTGTATGTGAAAAAAATTAAGCAATACTTTATTTGTTTATGATTCTCATAGGATATTTATGCAATAAAAATTTGTAGTAACAAAAAAAATCACTCAAGGAATTATAATTTTATTTTGTAAGAAAGAAAAAGATTTTTTTATTGATGCCCATCTTAGATGGTTGTTTTCTATTAATATGCATGGCCATGTCATTTTCTGTTCTTAATGAGTATGACCTGAAGTTTACTTCAAGTTAGGACAGAAGAGGAACTATCATAGCTTTTCCCAATTCTAGTTTACTAAATTTAAGGTATGTTTCACATACATGACTAGTAGAAACAGACATTCTTTATCCTAATAAGCCCTGTTTTTTGTGTAATTATAACTGTCCAGATTTTGAATCTTATTCATATCATGCCTCTAGCACAAACCAGAGCTCCAGTCCTGCAAACATATGCCCATGCCTCATTTTACATAACCTCACATATGTCTAAATTTACGCAGCAAATCTGTGCCACTGAGCATAATTTTTCTGAGAGAAAGATGAAAATTGCTCATTGGTGTTTGGGGGACCATGGAATCCTAAGGATCAGTCCAAGAACAATTCAACAGTGAATATAAGATATCTAAAAAGTAGAACAGTATTTTTAGAAAAGCATGCCTGAGCCACTGAGCAAACGTCAAGCTCACAGAATCTTATCTCATAAAGCATTCCTGACAAAGATCATCCAACAGCATTAGGTAGAGGAGTCTGCAGGGATGAAGTGCTGTGATTACAAAAAGAAGAAGAGCAGGAAAAGACTAAGATGGACAAATGAAACATTTTATGTGTGGAAAATTGTCTGGAAGCAAGCCTTCTTTTTCTTGCTGTCATCACTAGAATAAATGCAAGATGCTTTCATCTGTAACGGTGTTTTCAAGTCTGCAAAAAAGCATTTCCCCCCAGTTTCCAAAATTATTATATAGGAAAAAGATTGAGGAAACAGGAACAACACAATTATAACTATTCACTCTGCATTGACAAATAACAACTATCTAATTGCTGTCACTGAGTTTGATCGGTGCAGAGGCTTTATAAACAAAGAAAGCCAATTTCGCCACAGGTGATTGCCAGCCGTGAAATCCTACTTGCCATTCTCTACTCTTCTCCCCAGGGCCATAGCCAGATGACTTATTTATGCACAGCTTCTTTGCACAACTGGAGGTGCTGAGCTGTGAAAAATTACAGATAAACATTTAGGGGTTAAATTATGGACATCTCCTTTAAGGCACCTTGGACATAGTTGTGTCAGCTGATTCTCAAACCTACAACGGGCTTCTGATGAGTGTCAGTGGGAGTCATGTTTTCATCCTATTTCCACCTCTAACATTCTTTTGTGTTTGGGACAACAAATTATCTTATGTCAAGACAGCGTACCTGGAGAAATGTGTGCTTCTGCAAAGTGTGTTATCTCCTTAGGTCAGCAATAGCCAAAAGCCTCTAGCATCCAAAGGTTATGTAGGGATTAATATGAAAGAAATCTGTATCTCAGAGTCAAATCCTAAAAGATGGTTATCTACACAATAAAAATCATTGATCCTGAATATCCTTTGGGAGCTGAGGCATAGATCCTTTATGGTTTTTTTCCAATCTACCTTTTTCAGCTGTCAGTATTATTGTGATAATTTTTTTCATGAGCCAGCTATATCACAAAATAGAAGATAAAGAAATGTGCAGAATGTGTCCCATCACTGGAAACAGCAAAACGTTTTTGTAGATGTGTTCACAGCTAACTACCCCCATTTATTCCAAGTTGGAGAGCTTGCTCATCAGTCCTGCTTTTTGTTGTCCATCCAAGGTGAGCAGTGATCCTGAGAAGTCTTCCAAAAAATTAAAAAAAAAAAAAAAGCTTGAAATTCTCTCAGGAAGAAAAAGAAAGCAAAAGTTCATAGTGCCCATAGAGTGACTTTGTTTTGACTATTTAATTTGGAATATAGTAATTCAGATAGAGGCATTTGTCTTTAGAAGTCTTGGGTCCCATTCATTTTGACATTACGCTTCCCTCCATTCTCTTAGATCGTGCGATGTTTCACACTTAACAATGAAAATTGTACTGCACAGCACATTAAGTTGCTTATTTTCTATTAGGTGTACTGCTTCTCTTTCAGCTGTGAAATGTTACACTCTGTTTCCTCACATGGATGGAATAGATGCCACGAGGAGGAAAATGTTGACTCATCTCTGCAAATATGTTTCGAAATATGGGGCCTTTGACAAACATAGAACTGAACTAAAATAATGCTTCTCAAAAAAAAGCTACAAACTCAACATCACAGATCTTACTAAAATTAGAAGTTTCATTCTTAGATTTGTGCAAAATATGCACCATAAATTTGTTGCAAAACTAGGCTTAAAAACTTATTTATTTCACAGTATTGCCCTGTTCTACCATCAAGGTTCCTAAAGATAAGAACTGACAAACATATAGGTTGTTTGCTAAAACTCTGAGAAAGTCTATTTACAATGCAATGGGAGTAAAACTCTACTATTGGGCATATCGTACTATTGTATGGCTAAATTTAAAAAGTCCATAGCCAACAGTTCAACACATTTCTTGGAAATTCCATTGGATGGTGGAAAACTCAGTTTTCATACGCATCGGTCAAAAGTAGCTCCAAGGTGAGATCATACTTTTGGCTGTTGCTTCATGCCTCATCTTATAATAGCACAATTGGATGTAGTGATATCAAAATTTGGTCTTTCCAGACATCCAATGTGTACTTGGCACATCCAAAATATCTCAAGCTATCTACATGTCCTAGATAAAACAATTCTTAGCTATCACCAGTTTAAAAATAGTGCCACCCTTATCACCCCCCTGCTTCTGAAAATTTATTTTAACCTACTGATTTATGTTAGAATGACTGCCTGTGGAAACTGCTGAGCAGTAGCTTCTACAAGTTATTTCAAGTATCTTGCAAAAATCGGCACTAAACATAAAAGACGATCACCACAAATTGTGACTTAATGATAGCCTGCCTTCAGAGCAGAAACAAAACAGGGTTTATATGGGTGGCTCTGTCTTAAAATTGTTTATACTGACAATTTTTCAATATATTTACATGGAGCAATAAAAATGAAACCTGACTTGCTGCAGTGTTCAATTTTGATTAAAGACATGGTGATTGTCATGAAATAGGTGTAACCTGAAATTGAAATGACCCTTTCAACAGTATGTGACTCTTCAGATAAAGACAGATTTGTTTGCATCACTACTTTTCACTCTAAATCTCAGCACTTTATTGATAGCCTACAAAAACAGATATCTTTTGTGTAAAGCAATATTCACAATCACTTATTGGTGATTTGTAATCCAGGAACTTTTTCAAAATTTCTTTTCTAAGTACAGAACTGACCTGAATGGAATGAAACTTCTATTTCACAACTGCTGAGGTTTTTGACATCTGTTTTCCTTCCTGACTCTAATAAAAATCAATTCTGCAAATATTTTTAGAAAAAATAGAGTTATTCAGACTGTCTCCTTGATTCAGTGCTTGAAAGTTCTTTATCCTTTATCTACAGCTCATCACTTTGAACTGATACAAACAATTTTACAAAATCGTCAGATAAAATCTTTTTCAAAATAACTGTGTGGTTGTAAAACTTCATTTTGCTATTATTTTCCCATCCTCCACCTCCACCCTGTCCCCAAACATTCTACTGAAGAATAGAGGTGGCCAGAATTTTTGAGTGAATTATTTAATTCCAATAAAAGGCACAGTATTGAACATGGAAATGTTGATATTGAAGAAAACAATAATTATTTTTATAATCTTACAGTATTTTATGAGACAAATCTCTATGTTTAAACCAGCTTAACTGAAAATTTTACAGATTTTAAGTTGATTTCCTTCACACAAAATGTACCCCAGGAGCCAATACTGGGGGAAATCCCTGTCAGCATCTTCATTAATCACTTGGAGGATGGGACAGAGTACACCCTTGACAAGTTTGCAGCTGATACAAAACTGAGAAGAATGACTGATACACCAAAGGGTTGTGCTGTCGCCCAGAGTGACTTAAAAAGGCTAAAGAAATGGGCTGACAGAAACCTCTTGAAATTCATCAAGAAGTGCAAAGCCCTGCACCTGAACAGGAATAACTCCAGGTACCAAAACAGGCTGGGGACAGAAAGGCTTGAACTCAACTTTGAACAAAAAACCCTGGGATTCCCAGTGGACGCCAAGCTGACTGTGAGCCAGCAGTGCACCTTAGTGTCAAAGAAGGCAAACAGCCTCCTGGACTCCATAAAGGGGAACACTGCTAGCAGATAGAGGGAGGTGATCACTCTACTCTCATCAACTCTGGTGAGATGCATCTGCAATACTGATTTTTGAGATGCATCTGGAATACTGAAATCTGAGCTCCTCAGTACATGAGAAATATGGCCCTACTGGAGAGACACCAGTCAAGGACCTTTAGGATGATTAACGGATGGGATCATCTCTCCTGTGAGGAAATGCAGAGAGAACTGGGACTGTTTAGCGTGGAGAAGACTCAAGAGGGATCATACCAGTGTGTTTAAATCCTGATGGGGGTGAGTAAATAGTACACAGCCAGTCTCTTCCCAGCCAGTCTCTTCCCGGCGACAGCAGGCAATGGTCACAAACTGAAATACGGGAAATTCCATTTAAACTTAGGAAGAAACTTTCACCCATATGGTGGTTGAACACTGGCACAGATTTCTCATAGAGGCTGTGAAATCTCCAGCCTTGGAGATATTCAAACACTGAGCAGACACTGTTCTGAGCACCCTGCTCTAAATGGTTCATCTTTCAGTAGAGGGGTTGATCTCCAGAGCTCCCATCCAACCTCATCCATTGCATTGCTCCATTAAAATGAGCCAGGTTTTATGTTCAATGCATTCAGCTGCATTACTGTGTGAATGTCTCCCAACAAAAGTAAAACCTGCAAAGCCTTCTTTTCATATTGACTTTTGTCTGTTTTCCCTGCTTATCTTTAAGATTGTACTCTTTGTTAGAGATTCAGTTTATGAGTTTTACCTCCTGTGAATCAAGAGCATGTGCTTTTTTCTAAGTGACAGGTTGTTGCTTCTAACTCTTCAATATCAGCAGAGAAATATTTAGAAAGGAGCCACAGGGCAGAGAGCTAGACCCTTTTGCTCATCTCACTTGTAGGCAATCAGTTCACCCAGAAGCTGTCATCTGAAGTCAATCCACTGGCTTTACAAAGTGCATGCAATCTCAGAATTGTTTTCTCAGAGGATGCGGCATCTAGCAAACAAATTGGAATGAAGCTTATTCACCTGTGGGCCATTATAACAACAGTGGCAGCTTGGTAGGGCAAGAAACATACAGGCAATTTAATCTGCAACTAACAGACTGCATCTATTTGGCATGGGAGAGAAAGGAAAAAAAACCAAACCCAAGCAACCCAAGAGATAAGGATTAAAGACAGAAGAATCTCATAAGAAAAGCTTTCATTTTTCTAAGAACATGACCCATTTATATTTCTGGTGAGGGGTTTGCAGTTTTTATTTTTTTTCCCTTTCACGTGCTCTTTTTTTTTTCTTTTTTGCCCCATTGTGCTTACTAAAGTGATTTCCAGTAGTGGTTGAAGAGTGTGAACACTCCTTTATTTGCAGGATGTCAAGGTGCATGCAGGTTTCCTCCAGGCTACCTGGAGGGAAAAGGCAATGGTCCATGCAATAAGCAGACATCCACAGCAATACTTTAGGTCTTCATGGCCCCCTTGGGGGGAAGAAAAGCTTCAGGCTCTTTCAGTCTGGAAGAGCAGAGAGGAAGAAAGATTCAAGCCTCAGTAGTTCTGTGTTAAATACTATATAGGAAGGGAGATGCTCTGAGAAATGCCAATTGGAATGTAAGAAGAAGGATGAAAATCATTGGAAGAACTGCTATGAATATATATTTGTCCTGGATTACAGTCTCATAGATAGTGATGGTGACATATTGCTATTTTCTACAGTCTGTTGCAGAAACCTTGACTAGCGTCCAGCAATTCTGTGACCAGCATAACTCTACAGGTATGCTTCCAAATCTTCCTCTTCAGATGTTAACCACTCTAATCTCTCTGGTGAAAAGTCTGTAAGCACTGTTCTGCAGTTATTTCTAGGTAATATGATTTATTCATAATGCAGCACAGGCCATGTTTCTTGCAGGGTGAACCAAGTATATTCTATTCTGCAATAAATGGGATAAAAGGAACATCACCTATGGCATGTGGTCTGCTTTGGCACATTGCTCTGGCACTTTTTGCAAAGGAAGTACCTATTACCCAGTTATCCTGTCATCCATCCAAGAGAACAGGAATGTTCAATTTCTTTCCACAATCCTTGGATGTTCTCAGATACTGTTAAAATATATAAGGCGCATAATCACATTTTACTTGTTTTACTGGCATTTCTTGTCTCATACTAGTATCAAGGGATGAATGTAGCTACAGTGGGAGAGCCAATGAGATCTTGATACTGAGCAAACTGGTCCCAACTGGAAGAGGAATCATGAAAAGCATGTTTTGGAGTGAAATCACTCCCCCACAGACTGATGCATGGGAACCTGTATTGAGAAAGGGATGGTTACAGGTAACATTTCTGTTAAGGGGTTTCTAATTGTTTTCATGCATTCTGATCATTACCTTTCAAAAATGTTTATTTTCTCTATGTCTCTTTTCACTGAAGAGGACCAAATGAAATGCCTACTGATGCAGCTCAGTAGTGTTTCCATAAAAAAGGATCACTTTGGAATGACATAAGACTTTTTTATTTCCATTCCCTATATGCTCTCTAATGAACAAAATGTTCTTCCTCTGAGATGCTGTAGTATGTTGTAGGGTACAGATTTCCAGACTTCTGGAATGCACAACATCCCAGCTACTTTGACCTGGGCTACCCCTGAATCCCATTCTTGCACCACTAGCTACCTCCACCATCTCACTGTGAGCTTGCTTTATTCTTCACCGGCTTGGCCTGATACCTAGAACTGTTTCCAAAACACATCCAGTATTTGTCATATTGAATAACCACTCTCTTTATTATAGCCTTTATGCATATCATAGAATCATAGGATGCTTCAGGTTGGAAAGGGCCTTAAAAATACTCTAATTCCAACACTTGTCCCCACCATGGGCAGGGATGCCAATTAGAGCATGTGGCTCAGGGCCCCATCCAACTCAGCCTTGAACACTTCCAGGGACAAGGCATCCACAACTTCTATGGGGAATCTGTTTCAGCGCCTCACCATCCTCTGAGTAAGGAAGTTCTGCCTAACACCTAATCTAAATCTCTCCTCTTTTAGTTTAAATCCATTCTCCTTTGTCCTATCTTGTATTTTTCTCTCTTATAATACTGCATTTGTTGCAATCTAGGATGTGGGCTGTTTGGGAAGTGTTATGGAAAATATTTAATTTAACATTTTTGGATTCAGTTGTGTGTTTTGCAGACAGTATCCCTGATCTCTCACTGGATATGTTGTTGGTATAATTCTGTGGCAACCTGTTTCTATTATGCCTTTTTGTCCTTCTGGAGCCTGCTGTGGGAGTACTAATAACAGTTGAGTGAAACCTTTACGTTTTAACGGTATAGAAACTTCCTATATGTCAGACTAAATATCTGCTCAATTATGTTCCTTAAAAACTCTCTACAGTTTTAAATCAAACTACATAATTTAGAAGTAAAGTTGTGCCTGATAATAATAATTCAGAAAATACACATCTTCTTTTTTGACTAATAGATACAAATTATCCATCATTTTAAACCTGATATTAATACTAGTATTGGTATCACACTACTGAGATGAACTCCCGGTTCATGAAGTGTTATCATTTCAGACATCTGGCAAATTGGTTGTTAACTTCTGACACAATTGATATGCCTTTTATTATTGCAATATCCTGTTTCAGAAAAAGAGTGCCCATTTCCCAGTGATGAACCATTTTAATGATTTTATGTAGAAATACAGCTAATGAAAAATAATGTCAAGGGACTTCTGAATTCAGTTTTTTTATTTTCCATTCCAGCAGTACTTATTGCAATATCACAAAATTATGTCTTATGAAGATGACACACAGGTACACTTCACTTTCTGTTTCAGCCTGCCTACCATAAATAGGAAAGATTGCACTACTATCAGGGGAATGTCCTACAATGCTTGGATTGTCCAGCAAATAGAAGCATTAAAATAATTTATTCTTTCTATTACATTTGGCACATGCATTGCCTGAGGCATTCATCTTTCGCAGGAACTGTTCTCTTTTGCTATGAGCATCCAAACGAGGAAATGAGAGCCCTAACTTAGTTTAAATTTTAAAATCAGACTAATACTGGGCTTAAGAATATGCCTATATAGCCCATATATAAGAATAGTATAAGATACCAGAAGTACAATTGTAAGCTTATATTATCACTGTCACTCCATTAGCATTCTTTCCTGAGCACCAGTATGTGACAGTTATTGCAAAATACAGTGGAATACAGTAATACATAAATGTTCATGCTTGGTCAGCTCAGTGATCTATTCAGCTCAGCATCCTGTCTTTATTAGCAGCTAATCACAGAGGTTTCCAAAATATGAAGACTTTATTATCCTGTAAACTGTATCCCAGACACCTTTTTTTCCATAAGTTCTTTCATTTAAGGGGTTTGCCTCTATGCTGAAGTGTGAATACTTATGCCTCTTTTCTGCCTTACCATGTCTGCCACAACATGAAAAATTGTTTGGCACTCATAGAGGATAGAGGTTTCAACAACTTGACTTCTCTTCAGGTGCGGATAAGACCCAAATTTTGATTTCTACTGCCAAGTTGTCTTATGATATTTTATTAGAATTAGAATATTTTTAATTATAATTCTATTTGCTTTATATTTTCTTTGTAATAATAATAATAATAATAATAATAATTTGGTATAAAAAACTGATGGTAAGGCACAAGATGCTGGAAAGAGCTTTATGGCTGTGTGCACCAGTCTGGCACTGTCCAGTTACAGGTTAGATTACTTACATTTTTCTTAATAAACTTCATTTGTTGATAGATTTTAAACATACAGGTAATTTCCAATAACTATATTGACAATCTCAAAGAAAATGATCCTCACAATTATCAGTTTCTATATGAAAATGCTCTAATTCTAGTATTCAGGCAAATGCACTGACTAGTATTTGTTCCACCTGAAAAAACTGTATCATGTTTTTTTCCAGCAGGTAGGTGATAATTAGCCCTTTTATTTATTTCAGCCATTTTAACTGATTCCAAATATGGTTCAGTGATCTGTTCTGTCCTGGATGAAATCCACATGGCTTCAATACAGACACATTTGCCACTTTCCAGTCCCACAGGATGGTAGCTGATTTTAATGAGCTTTTTAAACATTTTCCTTATTCGATCCATATTTAGTCCGTTTTGGGTTTTTTTTCAGAACCCTGCAAAGCATTCAGTCTTCAGAACTTTCAACTTCATTTATCATTTTGTTCTGGCATGTCTCACTAGAGAGTTTGCAAGACTCTAAACACAGACAGGAGGGAATAAAACAGCCCTGCATGATGATAAAGCCCAGCACTTTGCTGAATGGGCTTGTAAACGCAATAAAACCTGAAACAAAATACTTCTGGAAAGTGCACAATTTGTCCATGCTCCAGGAAGCACACACTACAGTCCCAGAGCAGTGCAAGTGGCACACTGTTCTGCACTGAAATAATGTACAAATCTCACAGCAGTCTGGTGGGGATTTTGGAAAAGAGGTGGTGGGAGAGTTGTGAATTGAAAAGGAAAATTTAGTGAGGAGTAGAGAGAAATCACAGTGAAGTCACTCTTGCAACACACTGTAGATTAAATCCCAATTTGGGGAGCTTGGAAGCAATTAGATTTTGAGTGTAAATGTTCAGATTTCAAAAGTAATTTCTTAGCACAAAGAATTAGCACAATACAGAGTTTAACTGCATATGCAATTTTATTCACTACATGGCCTTTAAGCAAAATTTTTTCCTTCTGGAAGTATAAGGGTATGTTGCTTATTTTCATGTTAGTACTGGACAAATCCTCATTGTTGTTGAACTCAATTTTAATAGTAACCTAAGTTATTTTACTGTATCATCAGTAACTAGAAATGTGTGTTGAAAAACATTAATAAACCAATTTATTTTCTCTACACTGACAAATTAATAGACAATTCTATTTTGAATAATTCAGAAATTAAATTTTAGTTGATACAGGGCAACATTATCATAAAGGCAGTTTCTGCCCTTGCTGTGACAGAACATAAGACCAGCAAAATTAAAATGTGTACTAAATGTCATCTGTTATTCTTTTAATACCATCACCCTATCCCACTGACTAGCAAGTCCACTAATGCTAGATCTTAAATCACACTTAAGCTGAAGCAAATACTCTGAAATCTAACCCATAAAGGCTATATGCAATAAATTCTATTAAGCTATATCTTGTTTCTGTGAGGATAAATATCACAACACCATGAATCTTTCACTAAACAGACATTTCAAAATTGCCAAGAAGGAGTCAACATTCTTAATCAGCCAGGACCACATTAGGAATTGTGATACAGTTCATTACTTTTGAGATGTTACACAGCATTAGAGACTTCCATAGGCTTAATTTGACATTAAACCATCAAACTGTGTAAAATAAATTATAAGAAAATGAACTTCAAATACATTTACCTTCCAAACAAATCTGAATTTTGCAAACATATTTTCTTCCTGAGGCTATAAAGGTAGAATATGAAAAATGTATGTTTTAATAGACATTAAAAAAAAAATAACCAACATTAACCCCTATTTTTTCTTAGCCATTTAACTCACGATTAAATGTGAGGAAAATAAACATTTTGGTATAGCAGTTACTATTATTGAAAAATGCCAGCACTCTTGCATATTTTTTTCTCTGCCAGGTTTATACTAAAAAATGTAATATGTGCTACATTCTATTTGAAGAATTTTGTCTTTTCTGTTGTCCGTAAATTACTGCTAAGAATTCAGAATGCTTAAGTCTTTATATAAATGTATTTTAGCATTTGAATTGCTTTCAAATTGTGTGTTTGAGGGATTTTGCTAACTGAAGTCTACATTCAAGGTTTATTTTCTAAAATTTTTTAAAGTATGATCTACCCTCTCAGTATGTCCAAAACAACATTAGAGGAAGTTTTCAGCTTGAAGTGTCTCACTTTTTTTCCCCCAGTTTCAAGAAAGGACCATAATGGCTGTCATCTTCAGTATTCACTGAAAGACCAAAAGATACACACACATAGGACATTTAAACACAGTAATGTCAAAAATACACTATGAGACAACTCTTGGTGAGGAGATGTACAAAGGACAACAAATGAAAACAGAGCCTTCCCTAACCCCTCTGGCTGGACACGAATAGCACCTCTGTGTATTTGGGTAGGCTAATGGTACTGCTGATATACAGAGGAAGGGGCACAACGTAACCTGATCTTCTTAAGAGATGGAAACCAGTCATTACAGTTTAGGGCATGTACATGACTTGTTACCCATGAAGTCTTATAAAGTCTTTGTTCACCCAGTCTTTATTCCTGGCCATTGTAACCCCTTCACTTTTGTTTCATGCCGCACTCTTGCAAAACTTTACAAAGCTGTGTTGAATGTTATACCTTGTCAGCAGCCTCAGTCACCTCAGTGGCTCTCTGATCCAAGAAGGGAAATATATTTTTGATCTTCACAGGCCTGAGGCTTTAAGTTTACACAGTTTGAGGCAGGATCTTCATTTAGGCTTCCGCCTGAGCATTGCTGTAACTGACAAAAATAAGTAACACGTGTATGAATATGATATCATTAAAACATGTAACTAGTTACATTAAGTGTTAGAGTCCTGTATTTGAGATGCTGAAGATTAAAAATGTCCCAAAACAAACAGTCCTTCCTTGTTGAATGGGACCGATTATGTCCTTTGCCCATTTTGGGGGATCAGCTGAGCACAGGGCTGCCTGCAGCTAGAACTCAGGCTCTTTGGTTCTGTAGAAATCTATTGCAGATCTCCCTTGTCTTCCAGTACTTTGGGATTTCACCTCCTGAATTAATGGGAATGGAATGAAAACTAAGTGTCCTACCAGAATCACCCTATTCCTATCTGTTCATCTGACTTTCTGTAGTCTGGAAATTAATTAAAAGAGAAAATGTTTTTCCAATAAGAGTCTCTGAGAGCTGAGGTGGAATTGTTTGCACATGATTTCTAACTTCCCTTTTGGTGTCATTTGGAGGATAACAGACTGCTGAAGTCTTCCTATATTAATTAATTTCCCCTTTTTCTCCTCTACAAAGGAGTATTCCTTTTGAATAACAAGAACTTGCTTAGGGAAGACAATTTTTATTGCTGTTTCTGACTTACTATGTCAATGGATACATAATATTTAATGGAAGAGAAAGTTTCCCCCTCTTCACCTTCTACTAGCATTGTTCTTGATTAGGTTTCTCAGAATGTACATGCCTGGCTTTTGGAAGAGGAATGCTCTGTTCACAGAAGGAGTGAGGGGATTGGCCTGCTTTCTGTGCAAGAGTTTGCTAATCTGCCATACACATTCTATCAACTTGTCAGCAAGCTGATGTACAGCAGGATTAGGTGTGTAAATGGTCTAAAGAAAGGATATGGAAACCCAGTACTAGGTCAGGTGCCAAGTGCCATGCTTAGAAAGAACAATCAGCCCTGTGAATGCAAGACTGCAAAATAAATGAAGTCTCTCTTCTGCAGAAACATCTCAGGTTACTGTCCTGGGTTGCAGTGTATTCTATTACCATCCCCATCAGCTGTTGCCATCAGGTGGGGCAGTGTTTCCTTGCCTCCTCCCCCCAGACTATCTTTCTGTTAATTGCCCATCATTGTCCTGCCGCCTGACTCAGAGATAACTCCCTCCGAACTATCTTCTGTTAATGAGCCTAATCAACACATTGCCTCATGACTCGTTACCCCATTGTGAGATGCTACACCCAGAGGGAGGAACCAAGCATTCCATCGTGGATATAAGCTGAGACTCTGAACAGCATAGAGAACCCTTTCCACTGGATTTCCAGAGGACAGGAGCTACACAGCCACCACTGGACCTTCTGAGAAAGAGCAGACCCTTTTTTTTTTTTTTTTTTTTTTTTTTTTTCCTCCTTCTTCTTCTACAGGATCACCACTTCAGAGGACTGCAGCCACCATTCTACCAGACTGCTACCACCACCCTGCCTAACAGGGACTCAGGTTGTATCTTGACTCTGTCAGTTTTAACCAGTGTTTTCTTCTAGTTTTTTTTCCTTTTCTTTAATTTCCCCATTAAATTGTTATTCTGACTTGGTGCCTCCCACTGGTTTGTTTTCAAACTAGTACAGTTACCAATCACATGAAAATTAGTGTTAACAGCACTTCCTTCTGCAAAAAGCATAAAAGTCAAATCAGGGTATACAAATCAGAATATATTTTATATAGTGGATGCAGAATATAAACTTCTCTTTCATTTTGCATTGGTAGGACTGCAGCTGAAATTCTCTGTCCACTTTTGGGTACCACTCTTCCATATAAACATGCATGAATTTGAGTGGAGGTCCAGGACAGATCAAGAGGAACAAGAAGTAGTCTAAAAATGCAGCTTCTAAGAAAATTTTGAATAAATTTTTTCTACCTATTCTGCAAAATAAAATTGAAGGGCTGTAGAATGACATTCAACAAACCTGTTAGAAGTTTTGGACACTAAGGAGTAGTCTGGTCTCCCCATCAGTGAGACAAGGATAAGAAATAATTGGTGATGAGAGATTTAGATTGGTTTTTAGAAAGACTTCCTACTCAGAAGATTGATTGACCAAGGAAAGGATCCTGTGAACTTTCCATTGCTGGAAGTTTTTGAGTGCTCATATTAGACAGATGTCTGTCCAGTATGACACAAGTAAAGGTAACTTGGAAAATCCTCTCGTGTTCTATTCTAAGCATAATTTCTTTCACCTTTCCTCCGTGTATTTTATTGCACTTATGTAAGTTTTGAATACATAGAGTAAATTAAAAAGACACAGGCTGAGGCCATAGTCCAGCAAAACAGAATTTAAGTATTTGTACTTCATGAAGCTAAATGCTCAGGTTTTGTCAGACCTGAGTCTGACAAAAGCAGGGCAAAATCAAGGAGTGATGATAGGACAGCTGACAGATTGGAAAACAAAGATGAATAGCAATTCTGTTTATGTCAGATGAGTATTTACTCAATTATGTCTCTATTACTATCCTTGAATAAATTATTAGTTAGAAAAAGAGCCAAAGGAAATAACAGGGATTAGTGTGGGAAGGTGCAGTGCAATAGTAATTAGGATGTATTGTGTCTACAGTAAGACATCCAAAATGCAGTTACTTAGAAAGTATTTAATTGTAAGCCACATTTACAATACCATTCTCTCCACAAACAAAATTGTTTTAAACTAGCGATGGGAGAAAATATTATCTTTACTTTGCATTAAAAAAAAAATTCAAATCTATAAGATCTACTCATTCGTGCTTTTTAAAAAGAGCCTTGAAAGAGATCTTCTTTCATTTTTAATGCATATTTTTTGTGCAAGCTATAATTATCTAACTATAATAATAACAACAAGTATATAATTATTGACTAATGAATATGATAGTTTTCAAGCTGGGAAGTATTTTGCATTCTTAGTTGTAGCACAAATGCTTTATTGCAAGATGACAGACATTTTTTATAGCTCTTGCAAATATGTCTGTCACAAACAGAAAATGTCACTAGTCACTTACTACATTTAATTTTAGCTTGCGAAGTGGAGTTTAAAATACTAGATTTCAAATCTTTGAGTGTTAAAGGAAAGAACAATCTCTCAGTTTGAAACACAATTGTCAGTTCCTTCAACAAAAACCTGAATTTAAAGTTCGAAGAAGTTTGGAAGCAGCTGAAGATTTGAATTTCACAGATGAGTCTTGTCACATATTGACAGCCACTGCATAAAAGGTATAGGCTATTATGCAGTAGATAGAATGTGTTCCCCTTGACCATGTATTATGGAATTTATTTGAAAGTACGTTCACTCAGGCAACAACGGTGAAAACAAATAAAATATTTATTCAGATATTTCTAAAGGTTCTAGTTTTGAATTTTTCTTTATACTTTTTAATGCAAAGAATTCATAGATCTCAGGATTAATATTCATTGTCATCTAACCTACGAAATAGGATGCTAATGTGCTCTTACCTTTCACTTTCATAGCATTTCATTTTGGAAATTTACATAATAATGGTATGATAATTCACATTAGAATATTTGATGTCAAAGGGCATAAATACATGGTTTTTTTGTTTTAGTGATGATAGATACCTTGAAGCAATAGGTATATACACATCTCTTTTTACTTACTACTTGATTGGGTATACTATGTCATGAGGTATAAAAACAACAGGACACTTGAAGAGGTGTTCAAATGTAGCCAGTGTTAGCTTGGGACCACTTCTGATGTTTGTATTCAAAAAATTCATGTCAGAAAGAGAATGTTCCTTCAGGAGACATTTTAACTTTTTGTCATGGGAAAAAAAAATATCTCAAATGTCCCCATTGCTTCCATGTATTGCAAGATATATTTAAGCAATTAATGGCCTACAGGGCAATAAAAATACTATTAAAGGGACTGTGGCCAGCAGCTGGGAGGCAGTACTACTATTCACATTGTTCTGGCAGTGCAAAAGCTCCTGGACAGAAACAAAAATTTTGAGTACAGAGATATTGCCCCAGCAAGTGTGGGAGATGTCTGGGGAGGCTTCTGGCATCAGGAGCAAACAGCAACCAAGGCAAAGAATAGGAGAAGACTTTTCTGGAACCTGAAAAGAACAGCAAAGATTTACTTTGGTCCAGAATGCTACTGATAGTTTTAAGTTAGGAAAGCACAAGAAAAAGACTAGCACAAAGAAAAGATAGTGTCTGGGAAGAAGTATTTAAGTGCTTTGTTTAGTGTGGCACTGAACAGATCTAATTTTTCTGTGTTCATAGAATTATTTTCTGCCTTATTAGTTGTATTCTAGCAAAATAGAGTGTTAGAACCTATTTGGTGGCTTCTGGAAAGTCAGATCAATAACATAGGAATGGCTCTGTTGTCCACAAAAGTCAGATTCATTATCCAGTGTGCAAGAAGCCAATAATTACACACTCAATCAACACATTGATTTTTTTTATTTCAGAGTTACACAAGCCTGGGTGCTTGGTGGTATTCTGCAAATAAAGTACACAACTACCAAAACTTTTTGCTATTTATACATTTTAGCAAACACAGGAATTAGTGGTTACATGTTACATAGTTCTCTTATTAATTAGTATTCTATCTTCTATTCGTTAATGATTCTCTCGCCTCTCATGGTAATTAGTTCACATGCTCTGTCTTTCTCTTCTTTTGGGCCAGTGGGTATCTTGGCTCAGTGATCCATGAGTCAGCAGTCACAAACTCCTCCTGCCAGAATTACCTTTTACCCCATTGGAGCTGATTTCAACACAGTTGCTGAGTTGGCTTTCTTAGTTTCTTCCATATCTTGGGAGTTCTGCCAAATGTCCTTGTGGCCTGTAAATTCTGCACTCTTTGTGTCCACTATCCTCTGTCTCAGCTTTTTCAATCTCCCCCTAGGGCTGAGATGATTGAAACCTGTCCAGCCCTAAACCTTAACAAGACAGTTCTACCAACAAGTAATTTGTTTTTGTTACACATGAACATCACTCACAGCTTGCTAGCCACTGTATGTGGATTAGATCTCCCCTCTTGTTGATTAGTCTCAAGACTGCACCAAGATCAAACATTAAAGAACATACTTTCTTAAGAAATTTCACATATTTCATGTTCTGCAACAGCTTCAGCCTCAGGCTCTGTGCCAAGAGATGTTTCAGTCACAAGCTGGCTTTCCTGGGGACCCTCATTGCTTCAGGAAAACCCGTCCCTCTCTCCTGTGCTCAGGAGGAATAGTGTCAGACCAAAACATTAAAAGTCATGAGGCTGGTCCCCAATTTAACAGCGTGGTTCAGGAATCATGCAGTTTAAAAGTAAAACTACATCTCGTTCTCTGCCTCCAGTCAGTAGATCCATGGAGTGTACATGTCCTACATCTTCATGTTTTTCTGTGTTAGTTACTGAGTTCCATACATTTATATATTTTTTTAACAGTTATAACTACGTGGCTTCTTTTTTTTCTTTCAGCAGCTAGGTCTCTACTAAACGTCAACTAAAAATCAAATGGTGAATATTATAAATCCTGACTAATTCTAACTGCAGCTGCTCAGGACTCAAAACTCCTGTGAAAAAAATCCTACTCCATGTGAAAAAAAACCCACAGGATTTCTCAAAAGCTGTTTTTACCCAGTGTGTATTTTAAAGAGTAGCTCAGTTCAGAAACTATAGAAAAAAATGTCTTGTCCCCATGTGCATACAATGTCATTTCTCCCTTCAGTTAAGAAAACAAGTGTCTAACACCTTTAATTCCTACTGGCCCTGAAAAATTAACCCCTCTGAAACAGCTGCTATGACTTCTTATTACTTGGGCGGTCACAAATTATTTGCCCAGTTCTCACTGAGAGACCAAGGGGTTAAAATTTTTTTAAGATGAAAGAATAGTTGCAACAAAAGATATAATCCTTTTGTGTGTTTTATAATGGGAATGCCTTGACTTACGAGATCAGACTGAGTTTGGAGACTCAAAACTGAAAAAAAATCTTGTTTTTCTTCCACTTAAAACAAGCACTTTCAATTTGGAATCAATTCAAAGACAATAAATGCAGAACATTATGATGCTATTTCTATAGAACTGCTTTTCCAGACTGGAACTACATTTAGAAGTCAAATTTGTCAAAACATGTCAAGAAAGTGATGAAGCACCAATGGAGTCTGTATAGCAGAAACTGAGCATATCCTTCCATTAAGCCACCCTCACTGTCAAAATCCTGCACCAACAGCCCTCCCTACCCACAGCAGCTCCTGGGCTCATTTTATCTTGGCTTGCTGCTTAAGACAGGGAGGCTGGGCCAGATGACCCACTGTGGTCCCTTCCAACCTTAGTCATTCTGTGAATAAAAACAGCAAAGTGAGGAAGGCAACTTTATGCATGCCATTCCTCTGACTGTGGTAACACTAAAGGAAAGGACTCTTTATTCTCTCATATATCTGATATTATTAAGTGTACAAGAAAGACTTTGATTACAAACAGGATAGACTTGTTTCTCTTGTTGCTCTGCTGTTTTCTAATATGTTGTCTTTTATAAGTACTGCTCTTATTGAAATAGTGGGCTAAAATGAATATAATAACCAACAGACATAAAATGCTAGACAACAAACATAGCAGCTATGACTGGATAATATATTTCCCACTGTGCCAGAAAAAAAATATATATTGAATTAGATGCAGATTAAACTACTGACATTTCATCACAGTTATGCTTAACAATTGCTTAAAGAGATATTCATCAATAGTTCAAAATAATAGCTGTGCATTTGAGTAAGAAGCAGACTTGCAATGTGATTTTTTATTTACTAAAATCCAGAGGTATTTTCTTTTAGTTTTATGAGAACATAACCAAAGTCACCCACGTAATGAAGAGCTTAATATATTTCAAGCTTCCTTTTCTTACTTGAGACAAATTAAAGCTAGGATAAATGCCATTTATACTTCAGTTTCTCCACTTCTAGAGCTACTGAACTAGTGATATAAAAGTAGAAGGGGAAAACCCTTTTTAATATTAGGATGAATATTACTTCTGGATGGAACCACGCAACAAACCTGGGACTCTTCATAGAGGAATATGCAAGAAAAGAGTTATTTTTTCAAGCAGATTTCATAAGTATCTAATGCACTTCATTGCATGTGTTGACTTCTATTTTAAAAAATATATTCCATGCAATACTAGAAACAATAAATACTATAAATTGTTATAAAAGAGATTGCTAGTTATGGACCACCTCTTTTTCACCCTTGGTGTAGGGAGAAAAGTAGTGGCTCAAAGAGGAGGAGGCGCAGCACAACCCATCCCACCACTTAGATATAAAAGACAGTACCACATCTGTCTTCATAATCTCTTGAGAAAATATAGAAATAGGGGACAACAAGAGAAAGGGCTGAAGCCTTCTTACACATTCCAGGCTGTAGGCAGGCATCTAGAGGCTCTTGCCTGGAAGCTTTCAGCCTGAGTGGAAGCACCAGAAGACCACCCTCATGCTCCACCCAAAGGAACCGAGGAGGTGAGGGAACAACTTCCTTGGTGGACAAGCAGCTTCAAGGGGCATCTAGACCTGTGCATAATATGCTCTTGGGAGTCTGTTCTCTCCCAGCGACTGAGAATAGAGAAGACATCATAAAGTGGGAGGAAGAAAAACTTCTCTCACACAACATGGGGTTAAAGATTCAGTTCTGAGGCTGCACTTGCTCACTTTATACAGCAGCTGTAAGCAGGGGACATGCTACGGTTCGTTCCCCTCTGTCACAATGACTGCCTCCTGGACAGCCCCAAGCCCACGGCTGACACAAGTGCCCTCATCCACCATGGCATCCTGGGCCCACAAGACTCTGCACGACGCCTGCTCTGGCAGTTCCTGTCACCAAATTCAGAGGTCTGGAAAACAGAAGGGTCAGAAGTCTGGTCTGAAGGGTCAACATCAGACCACTCCTTTAGAGACAAGCTAGAGGTAATCACTTCTTCCTGAATCCTATAACATCACTTTCTTTCCCATCATGTCATCCCCCAAAGAAACAAGAGTTGTATAAATTTGCATTCATACACAAATCTATACTTTGGACAGTTGCTACAAGTTCCTTTAGTAATATTATTTACACCGCACTCAGCACTGGAGGATGAAACAAAGCATAAAAGACTTCCCAGTGCTTGTTGCAGGAACAGGTTTCTCTGGGAAAGCATTCATGGCTTTTGTTTGGATTCCCTCCCCCACAGATTTAAAGAGTGACATGAACAAAGTTAAATGCTCATATTGAATATTCTTACATCTCTAGGGGAAAATGAATGACAATATTGAATATTTAGTTTGCATATATTTTTGAAATGATCACCTGTTGTAACCACTGGACTCTGCCTAGCAGGCTGCAGCTCCCTGTGAGCACAGCGGGGGTTACCTAGGGCCGTGCGACCAGTCGCATCCCAGAGTCCATTTTGGACAGCCCCTCGATCTGGCTCCAGCAGCCAGCAGCGTTACAACGCAGTGATGAAGAAGGTAGAGAAGGGTCTCCCATGAGGGTGGTAAGATGGCTTTATTCACATCTTGTCCCAGCACCCTCAGAGGCAGAGAGAGAGACCTCGCGGTCTGGGTACAAGCTGGTTTTGCCAGGGGCCCAGGGGCGGTCCCTGGGCGGGGTTGAGGTACAGGAGCCAACAGGGGGAAACTGAGGGAGTGGCCAAGGCTAGGGCAGGGAACAGGGGGAACATGGCATCACAGAATCAGGGGGTTAATGGGCGACCACAATCACCCTAGCTGGTATTTTATCTTTTTACCTATTGAAGCCTGGGTGATCTCATGCATTTAAGTGAGAGCAAAGACGGGTTAGAATCTTCCAGTGAAAGTATATGAAGGTTCTATAAGTTTTAACTTGAAGTTGAAAGCAATGATATTGTTAATTTTCAGGAAGTTTATGTTTGAATCAGATTATTCTTGCTGTGTTTAACAACTGGGCTATACTACATGTTTCAAAGACAAGAATTTCCAAATGACTATTTTCTACTGTGGACAACCATTCTTGCAAAACAATTTAAAACTTTCGTCTCACCTCATTCCATAGTTGTCTTTGAAATTATCACACTGGGTAGCTCACACAATTACCTACAAGATACAAATGCCAAAATTTAACTACAAGGCACAATTTGCACTGCAGAGTATCTATTTTGAAGAGAAGTTGGAAAGAAAGGGAAGAAGTGCCAAGTCTCGGGTAGTAACTGAATTTGAATATGAAAACATGACAACTCTCTAATATAGTATGTCATTTTGCAGCAAGATATCATACCAGTGCCCTTCTGTTGTCTGTGATAATAGAAATTATTGCACCTCTTATATTATTTAAGGCTATAACAGAGTTAAAACTTGAGAAATGCAGTGGGAAGGAAATTGCTTGTGTATGTTGATAACACACAGATTTGTTGTATTTCATATTTTAAATCTTTGAGAAAAGAATTTAATTATGTATCCCGAGTGAACTAACTGTTAGTATAACAGCATGAATTTTAGATTCACTCCAGAACTGTAACAGACACAATACAGTGCTAAGATTTAAAAAAAAAAAGCCAAGAAGCAAACACCATATGTACCAGTGAATTACAGTATTCCATTAATAAATGGATCCAAATGAAAATATATTTTTTCTGGGTTTTGAATGCATGTTAAAGACAAAATATGTGAGAATAAGGACAACAAAAACATGACCCGTTACCCCATCACTGCATAGACTGAAAACTGTGTTTGTGAATGAATTTAACTTCATGTATGCATGTCTGCATCTTTCTGGCTGTAGTTGCACAGCAAATTGTGTGTGATCCTGTTGAAACTGGGCAAGCAATGCCAAGAAGTCCAGCAGAGTCACCACTTGCTGATCTTTAGAAAGGACCAAATGGGTAGCTTTAAGCAAGTCTGCTGCATTTACATTTCAAACAGGTATGTCTTGTGGAAAAAATGAGAGGCAGCAACAAGGTTCTGGAATTTGTTTTCAGGACTTCAACAGAAATTTTGTGTTAGAAATGCATGTTTGAAGGGAAATGGATGTGAAAGCTCAGTGCTCCTTCTTCCTAGTTAAGTGATAAAGCCATTATGTCAGAGTTAATCTGGCAAGACAGTCAGGCTCTCTCTCTGCCATTCTTGGTTGTGAGTGCCCCACTGCATCCAGGTTGCTAAAACAGGGAGGGTTTAATAGCCCCTGGCAAACTCTGGGGCAGTGACAACTGTCTGCCCCATCTACGTTTTGTGCAATCAAGTTGTAGGTCCGTTTCTTTGTATAGGAATATCCCACCTACCTGATCACTATACAAAGGTAGCAAGCACCAGCAAAAATCATGCTCTTTGTGAATCTTGGGAGGCTGCACTATCCTGACTCACCCTTCTACAGAGATGGGCTTCAGTGGGAGATGCTGGGTCATTCTTCTAAACAGGCAATTTAGAAATCATTTCCTAGTGTTAACTACAAGGAAGAGGTGAAATCTCTATTGAATACAAGCAATACAGGGACAAGCATTTTTTGACATAGTATCTCATAGACATGGGAAGATTTTAAACAAACCAGTTCCCGATCCTTCTGAACTTTCACCTTAAATTAATAATGCTATAAAAATAAAGCATTGGATATCCTGACAAATATCATGTATTTATAATGTGCATCTTCGTTATCAGCAAAAGACTAAATATACTGCTTCCACAAAATACACTTGGGCAGAATTTTCCATGTGTTTTTCTTTTCCTTTAATATATTCTAGGAAAAAGAAAAAAAGAAACCAACAAAAAAAACCCACACCCCCAAATCATCACCCAGTGAAAACAGCAAAAAGCACTTTTAATAAAACCAACTGGTTCAATAAGCATTCTGTTTACCTGGGGCTTTTGCTGGCATCTAGCCCACACCAAAGACTTTTGTTCTTGGAGGCCATTAGTTTGAGCTTCACTCCTACCTGTTCAAATAGATATTTTCATAAACGTTTTGAAAATTACACTGTTTTTCACTATCAAATGTATTTGGGACCAGTGAAGATACTGACAAAAAATTTGGGCAGGAAGTATCATAAAGGTACGCAGCACACTCACAAAGTTTTATGTCCCATGGGAGCCAGGCAAAAAAAACCCCAGAGGTGATCCATTGGGCAAACTTCTTATTTCCTCAGCTGCCTATATTAAATCTTACATTTAGATTAATTTAATAATTTTTATAGCAGGCTACCTTCAAAGTTCTTCCTCAAGAAAAGGGCAGCATAAAATTTATGGAAAATAAAGATATGCTGAGTTCAGTTTTCAGATATAGCAGAGGAGTTATTAGTCTTCTATAATATAAATTACAACCAGACTGAGTGTTTAATTAAAAAAAAATTGCAAA